>NC_048227.1:38714249-38726852 GCF_002007445.2 Ailuropoda melanoleuca
TCTCTCGCTGGCTGTCTCTATCTCTGTCGAATAAAGAAATAAAATCTTAAAAAAAAAAAAAAAAAGAAGGGTGATGCAGGGTTCACCCTGATTGTTTTGTCATGATGGGTATGCGCTGGTAATAGGTTAAAAGAAAAAAAATGTATATATTTATATGGCTGCTTCATGTTCAGGACTGACAATCCTAGTGATTTTCTAGGACTCCCCCTGGCTCCCGTCACCCAGGAAGGGCACGGCATTGACTTTCACAGATGTCCGTCCTTATTTTTTTTTCCTTCAGTGTGACGATGTATTCATTTTATTTAAGATACTGCGTTTTTCTCTTACATATTTTCCTTTTGGTTCTTTTTTATAGTGTGTATCTCTCCTCCCATACTTCCTGTTTCTTCTTTGGGAACATATTTTCTCTTCTAACTTTGAGCATAGTTAGAGTAGCTACCTTAAAACCCGTGCTGGTTCCAATACCTGTGTCCTGGGAGTCTGTGTCCATTGGTTACCTTTCCTGTGAAGTGTGGGTCACCTAGTTCTGTTTCTTCTTATGTCTAATACTCTTGGATTTATCTTGGAAATTGTGAATGATATAGACTGTAGATACTAGATTCTGTTACGTTTTTCTGGGGAGTGTTGATTTTTTATTTATATTTAAAGCAGGCTATAAACCCTGTGTTTCTGATGTGAGCAGCAGCTGAAACTTCTGCTCAGGTTTTGTAACCTTAGCTGTGCACGTGGAGTTCACAAGCATCCAGAGATTTTGCTAGAGTTTGTTTGTTTGTTTCGGGGGTAGAGTTAGGCGTAGAATTTGGTGCTCTCTCCCCTTCCAGGGTTTCCTCCCTTTCCAGCCTTTGTGGTCTCCACTGGAGGGGTCATGGTGTGGATGGTGTGCTCCGATGGACTTAAGGTAGTAAGTTCTAGTTTCAGCAAGGTGGGAGGGACCCTGTCAGAGAGAAGGAAACTCTCTCTGTAAGGACACTAGAGAGGTTCCGGTCAGTATAGATGTACGTGCTTGTAATTGGTAAGGTGGGGGCCAAGCTGATTGAAATTTAAATATTAGAAAGATGCGTGGGGGTGCCTGGGTGGCTCCGTCTGACTCTTGATTTCGGCTCAGCTCATGATCTCAGGATTGTGAGATCACGCCCCACGGCACTGGGCGTGAGCCTGTTTAAGATTCTGTCTCTTCCTCTCCCTCTGCCCCTCCCCACCTCAAAAAAAAAAATAGATGTGTGATTTATGTTTCTGTCTGTTCCTAAGGTGTTTCATGGCTTAAACTTTGGATTTCGTCTCTCTGTGGGTCCTGGTTGTTCTGACTCCAGGGCTGCAGCTCTGGTCCCCTAACCCCTACCCGAGATGTTTTAGTGTGCAGGGCACGCACATGCCCCTGAAATGTGACCTTATTTGGTACACGAAGCACATACAGCCAATAAGTAAATGAAAAGGTGCATATCTTCACTAATAATCAGTGAAGTATAAACGACAGCTACACTGAAATATGTTTGCCTGTCAGATAGGCAAAGATTCAAAAGACTGATAAGGGACACTGCTGGTGACAGGCACTCTCCAACTTCTGGTGGGGTTAGAAGTCGGTACATTTTTGGAGTGCCACTTCGTAATGTCAGTATTTAAAAATGCTGAACCTTATTTTTTTTAGTTTTTATTTTTTAAATAAATTTAGATTTTATTTATTTGTCAGAGAGAGCGTGCGTGTGCAAGCAGGGGGAGCAGCGGGCAGAAGGAGAGGGAGAAGCAGGTTCGCCACGGAGCGGGGAGCCCGAAGCGGGGCTTGATCCTCGGACCCTGGGATCATGACCGGAGCCGAAGGCAGACGCTTCACTGACCGAACCCCCCAGGTGGCGCATTAAAATGCTGAACCTTAGGCCCCACAGTCCCACAGGTGCTCACTCTGGCGAGTAAAGATCCATGCCCAGAATTGTTCGCTACCTTTCTTCAAGATTGCGTACATGCCCAGGAAATCAACATAATGTTACATGTCCTATCTCAAAAAGTAAAAATACCGTCTCTAGACAGCAGTCCAAAGGTCCATCAGTAGGTCATTGAGCCATGGGAAGTGCTGCCATTAGAGGCACAAAGCAGGTTTTTATGTGCAGACCTAGAAGGATGTCGAAAATAGCCAGGGGAGCAAGGGGTCTGCGAAGTTCAGCACAGTATGAGTCCGTTAAAAATACACATTTGTTTGTGCTTTTTCTTTGTCTGGAAGGACTTGTGCCTGACTTCTAACCCTCTGGGGTGGGAGGAAGGGGACCCCTTTTTTATGTTCTTCCGTAACATTTGTTTTCGTTCAGTCGAGAGTGCATCACTTTTGTGCCATCCCATCTCCTAATCCCCGGGCTTAGGGTTCGTGGTGGTGGTTGTCTCTCAACCCCACTTGGGACAGCTGCTCTGCTCTGCGTTGTGGTTTCAGATGTGGGCGGCCTGTGTAAGCCCGCCCGTGGGAGGCTCACGTCACGGCTCGCTGCAGTTCTATCTCGAATCAGGCCGAAAGACTTTGCTGCAAAGACAGGAACGGTCACCTCCAGGCCTGGAGGGTTGGGGGCCCCTCAGACTTGCCATGGGACCCAGCAGATGCATCTGGGAAGGTGAGTCTGACAGTCAGGTCAGCCTGAGCCGATGGCACAGAGGGCAGACAGCCTGCCATCCCTGGGCCCCGGGAAGGGCCGGGATGAACCTTGGAAGCACTCAGGAGCGTCACCCTGGTCTTACCTCCTCTAGTGTCCTGCTCTTGGGTGTCTCCCAGAGACAGCACGTTGGCAGTATTTGCTGCAGAATGACAGGCTGTCACTTCCAGGCCTGAGTATTGCTGGGCAGAGGGAAGGGTACCGAGTTGGTTAGGCAGAGTTTTTCGGTGTGGAAGAGATAGGGCTTGTTCTGGGCCAGACGGTCTGAGCTGTGGTGGCCACGAGTGGAGATGAGGTCCAGGTCCTGGGGGTTGGCAAAACCCCTTCAAACCCCCATGTCCTTGGGGGGTCTTTGGGCAGAAGAGGAGCCAGAGTCTGGGGATTCCCCCTTGGAGCTGTGGGCCGGCAGCAGGTGAGGGTGGGGTCCCGGAAGGAAGGTCAGCTCCGCCCAGCAGAGGAGGGGGAGGTGAGGGTTCATGTTCAAGTCATGTCCCAGGGGTCTGAAGCATTAACACCATCTAGAGGCAAGGCCAGCGTCTGTAGGGAGGTTCAGGATGCGTTGCTTTTCCTGCTGGGGCAGGTGCAGGTCTCGCCCTGGAAAAGCCTGGTGTAAAGAGGCAGTATAGCGGTGAGCGTTGCTGACATGGCTGCAGAGGGCTCTGAGGGGCTTTCTGGGCAGAGGAGGTCAGTTTCCGGGGGCTCTGAGGGCGTTTGTGGGCAAAGGAGGTGCAGGAAGAGCAGGTGCACCATTCTCCCCGCTTTTGTCCCCGGCCGCCTAGAACTGTGTCAGCACCCTTGTCACTTTTCCCACCAGCCTTTCCTGAGCTGACTGGCCTCACCTGGGGGCGTCTGGTCTGGCCAGAGACACGGGGTGGGGGCTCAGGAGGGTTTCATGAAGGAGGAGGCACTTGGTACAGAGGGAAGTCAGAGAGGACAGTGTGAGGTGGATCAGACCCGCAGGGGACCCCTGCCGTCTGTCTCTGCCCCTCTGACCTCCATCCTCAGTTCTCTGCTGCCCAGGGGCCCTCCCCGTCCATGTCTTTGTCCACCCGAGGCGCGTCTGGGCCCAGCTTGTCCGTCTCCACGGCTCTAGCCTGGTGTCTCCGTGGAGCCCAGACGTACACCTTCCAGATGCGGCCGCCTCTCCTGCTTACCCCCTCTGAAAGTGTGTGGAAGGTGCTCTCTGGACCACCTCGCCCCTCCCCCAGCCTTCTCTGCACCTTGCCTCTACTCACCCCATCTGGCCTTCCTGCGGCCGCCTCTCCTGCCCGCCGTCAGCATCACCGTAGGAAGCTCGGTCTTTAAGTCCTTTCTGCCAACACTATCGGCAGTTCCCACCAGGGCTGGAGTTGCCCGTGTGCACTTGTGTGGCCTAGAGGTGGGGGGGGACTCCGGCTTCCGTTTCCAGCCTCACTTTTTATCACAATCTCCGTGTCCTCATGTAGCTGGTTCTTGGGAGCCAGGGTCTGTATTTCTTCCTCCTTCCCCAGCAGAGAGAAGAAGGTGCTAGATAAGCGTCCATTGAAGTACCAACCTCCATTCCCCTGGAGGGAACTTAATGGACATCACTCCGTTCAAAATACAGAGTCTGTGTGAGAGGGGCCAGTACGTCGATGCAGTTGTTGGCGTGAAGCCAACCTGGAGGGCGTGTGACAAAGGCACCCTGCTCTGGCGGGAATCCCCTGGCGGCAGGGGATTCCTCGGGGTGTGAAGGCCTGTGTCTCTCTGGAGACCTGCCCCTTGGTGTGGCAGTGTGTATGGGCTCTGATGCAGGGGTCTGGCCGCAGGGCAGCCCGTGACTTCGTGGTGGGCCAGGAAACCAGGGCAGGAAAGCTGTGAGGCCCCAGCCATCAGACCTCCTGTCCAGACCTTGACCCCGAGGTCATGGAGGAGATGGGTCCTGAGAAGGGACCAGAGTGCTCGTGGGCTGAAGGCGGTATCTGCAGACCTGAGGGGGTGGGGGAGTGCTGGGTGGTGGTGTCAGTCACGTTCCCTAGTAGGACTGTCCGAAGGGGAGACCCTGGCTTCCCTCCTCCTGCTCTGACAGCCATCCTGCGAGATGGTCTAGTGTTGTCTGAGCTATGATGAGGTCTCCCTGGTGTCATCCCAGTGCCTGTTCCAGGACCAGGGAGTATATGGATGGGGGTTTCTAGACCACCTGGCCTAGCGTCTGTTGCCCAGGATGTGGGTAGCCCTGAGGAAAGACAGACCAGGGGTGCCCTGTGTGAGTTGGGGAGCTCCCAGGCTTCTGTGGCACCTGGTTGGACATGTGCCAAGAACACAGGTACCAGGTGCCAGGTGTTGGGCAAGTTGCTGCTGTCCCTGGTCTTGGCTTCCACACCTTGGGGAAGGTGGCAGCCCACCCTGCCCAGCTCACCTGGTAGACACAGAAGCGTTCTCTGTGGGAAGAGTGCTCAGAGGAGAAGCGGCCCCCCCCAGAGTGGGTCCGGCCCTGGAAGCTCTCAGGGGTCACTGCCCTGGGGCCTGCCAGCTTGGCGCCGCCCCGCCCCATGCTCTCGCTCCATCTGCTCCTGGGTTGGTCTGTGGCAGGGCTGGCCCGACTCTGCACAGACGGAAGGGTCCCTTCACCCAGGGCCTGGGTCAGCTCTCAGCTGGGAGGTGGCGGCTGTGCCTCAGCCCCCCCAGATCTTGGCGCTCACTGTGACTCTGTCGTCGTACACCCTGACCGGGGGCTGTTGTCAGGCTGCTCCCTCATCTCTACGCCATCGCTGCCCAGGAGGGCACAGGTGCTGCTGGGGGACAGTCGCTACGGCCTCCTGTGCTGTGGCTGCTGGTGGGGCCAGGTGACAAGGGCGCAGTCTTCCCGAGCGTGGGCATTCACAGGGGTCTGTCCTGGGGGGACACGGAGAGGCTGCTGGGGTGTTGGGGTGCTGTCTGCTGCCTGAGTGTGTGCGGGCTCCTCGAGGGCTGACGTGCTGTGGTCTGGGAGCACGTCTGCTGCTCTTTGCCTCCTTATCACCCATCAGGCTCGCATAACCAGGCCGGCCCTGCTTCCTGCGGAGGGACTATCGGCGCACCATCTGGATCTGCAAACGGGGTGATAGGGCGTCAACGGCCTCCCCACAGCCAGGCACTTCCTAACACCCAGCTGCTCTGTCTCCAGCTAACGTCCGTCGCCCGGGCTCCTGTGGCTCAGCTGGCACTCCAGCACTCGAGAGCCTGGCTCTCCTGAGGTGCTGTCCTTCGCAGGGCAGGTCGCTCAGAACAGGGGTGCAGCCGACAGGGCTCAGGGAGCGCCCTGTGTTGCACAGACACCCCCCCTCCCGCCATCCTCCTCCATAATCCCGGGTCAGAACACTGGCATGGGTCTTTGTGGAAGGACCCAGCGGGGACGGAGGGTGTGTCGATGCTGGCTGCGCGAGCCCCCGCAAAGCATTCCCCCTCCTTGGGACTCCGCTTGCTTGTCTGTAAATAGGGACAGTCTCTCTACCTCCGCCACAGGGCTGCCGTGGGAACTCAGACGTAGGACGCGGGCTGCACCGTCGGCACACGGTCACGTGACCCTGCCTCCCTTGCGTGGCGGGACCCGGGCCCAGCGACCCGGGGCTGTGCTGGCGGCGGACGCCCATCCCAGAGAGGAGGCTTCTAGGCGGACGCAGGCGCAGAGCTGGCTCCAAGTCCAGACCCCATCCGGGGATCTGGGTTTGAGGGCACCGTGCTGTCCACTGTGGCCTTACGGCTCTTTCTGAGTTTCAGCTTCTTCGTACAGCTCAGGCAGTGGTGCCCCGTGCCTGACGTGGGACCTGGGAGGGACAGGTGGTGAGCCGCTCAGAGCTCTCGACGAGGAGCATGCCCCAAGGGGAGGATCCCACGGGGGTGCTCTCAGCCCCGTCCCTTGCAGGATGGGCCCTGGAGCGTGAGGCCCCGATGCGAGAGCTGAGCACCTGGCTGCTGGTCTGCACCTGCGTCGTCAGTCGGGTCGGCTTGGGTGTCTCCGTCCAGGAGGAAGGAGGAGGTGAGAGCTGGGCACCAGCGTCTGTGTGAGGTGGGTTGGCGGAGAGCTTGCAGGGCAGGGCTGGCATCTATCTCACTGCATGGGGAAGGGCTTGGCCGGAATGGTGCTGGGGCCTGTGCTCCGGGGACCAGCCTGGAAGTCATTCCCACCCATGCCGCACGGGTCAGAGCCCATCACCTCCCCGCCTTGCCCTTGATGCCTTCTCCCGGGATCCTTGTTGGGGGACTGCCCTGTCGCGGTGTCAGCGGCAGGTCCTAACCCTGAAGCCAGGGTGCGCTCCACACTCGCTGTCCCAGGGCCCGGGGCTGGATCTTTCATCTGCCTCAGTAACAACATTGTGAGGATTGACTGCCGCTGGTCTGCCCCAGAGCTGGGCCGTGGTCCCAGTCCCTGGCTCCTCTTTACCAGGTGAGGCTGGAGGACCAGGCTGCACGAGGCCATGGGGGTGGGGTCCCCATGGGAGCGGCTGGAAGGGCCGGGTGGGTGCAGTGGCCCCTTCCCGCCGACACACACCCTTTCCAGCAACGACGTGCTGGGCAGCAAGCACAGATGTGTCTTCCGGGCCAGTGAGTGCACTGTGGTGCTGCCACCCCAGGAGGTGCTCGTGCCTTCCGACAACTTCACCGTCACTTTCCACCGTTACGTCTCTGGGAAGGAGCAGGTCAGCCTGGTGGACCCACACTACCTGCCCCGGAGACATGGTGAGGCCTGGTCTGGGTGCCTGGACAGGGAACATCCTGGCTTCGTGGGGATTGGGGGGCAAGGTCCCCTTGCCCTTCACCTCCATGGCCCTGTGAAAGATCTCTGTCCCCACCCAGAGAGAGCTGGGGCTAGGAGAAGGCTGGGCCCCTGGGAGGGGAGGGCCCGCTGCTTCCCGGAGAGGCACGGGTTTGGAGGAAGGTGAAGATTCAGGGCTTTGAGTCGGGGCAAGGGTACAACTCGAGTCACTTGCAGTGCACGTTCGTCATCGCATGAAGGACTCTGGTAAGACGCTGGGAAGCACTTCCAGCAGCAGCTCGTGAAGAAAGAGGCAGGCGACATTCGAAACACCCTGTCTGGCTGCAGGGGCTGGGGGAACTCATTGTCATCTTGTCCCACCTGGGGCCTCCCTGGGAGACGGCACCAGGGAGGAGACCGAGACCTCCTGGGAGGGCCTTGGCCATGCCCTCCTGCCCCCCAGCATCTTTCAGACCCCCCAGTCCCGGGCATGCTGACCACACACCATATGTAACCTCACTCTGTTTCAGTGAAGTTGGACCCTCCCTCTGGCTTACAGAGCAATGTCAGCTCTGACTATTGTGTCCTGACCTGGAGTGTCAGTCCTGCCTTGGAGCCCCTGACCTCCGTCCTCAGCTACGAGCTGGCCTTCAAGAAGCAGGAAGAGGCCTGGGAGGTAATGCTGGGCTGACTCCTCCAGGGGCCTCTCTCTCCTGGGAGCAGCAGCTCAGGGCCACCCGTCCTCCCACAGGGGAAGGTGTCAGCTTGGACTAACGAGGAGGGGCGTGCTCAGAGCCAGGAGCGTGACTGTGCCCACGTGTGCTTGTACGCGAGTGTGCCGGGGGTGCACGGGTACGTGTGCTTGTATATGTGAGTGTGCGCAGGTATGCCCGCGTAGAGGAGTGTGTGAGTGTAGCGAACATGTTTGTGTGTGCACCTGCGTCAGTGTGCAGGGGTAGAGGAGTGTAAGTGTGAGCTCTCGGGCCTGTGGCGTGCATGGGTGCCTGTGCCCACGTGCGTGGGTATGGTTGCGCGTGTGTGTGTGTGTGTGTGTGCACGCGTGGTCTGGAGGGCTGACGGACCCTGTCCCACCCTCGGCACCCCACAGCAGGCCCGGCACAGGGATCACATTGTCGGGGTGACCCGGCTCACCCTCGAAGCTGTTGAACTGGACCCCGGTTCCCACTATGAGGCCCGGCTGCGGGTCCAGATGGCCACCCCGGAGGATGACATGATGGAGGAGCTGCGCTATGAGGGCCAGTGGAGCGAATGGAGCCAGTCTGCCTGCTTCCCCTCTCCCCAGAGCCCTGCCCGAGGTGGGGGTCTCCTCCCAGAGGGCCTCTCCTCCCTCGTGTGTCACACTCCCCCCCCACCCTCCTGGAACCCCCTCCCTGAGGCGGTCGTGCCCCAGTTGACCACCCTCCGCTGGAGATCTGAGATTTTTGAGGAGGAAACAAACACCTGCCAAGTGTTGGGCTTCTTGGAACCTGTAGTAATTGTCTGTCACTGGAAGTGAGGGTGGCCCGGGGCGGCTCACCAGGGCTCTGCTTCCATCTCTGGAGCCTGGACACGGTCTTGCATCCCTGGGGAGGGCTGGGCTGACCCTTGTGACCTGCTAGGAAGGGTGACTGACCCCTAAGACCTTGTGGATGGAGGAGGTGAGGCCCAGGGGTGGGTGACTCATTTAGCAGGCATGACACAATCCCTGTGGCCGAAGAGAAAATTTCCACTGTGGCCCAGGGCACTCCTGCAGGGCTTTGCCATGTGGATTAGGAAGAACGCCCTGGTGCCAGGGAGGCTCACAACCCTGGGCCCTTCCTGCCCACAGGCTCCCTGTTCTCACCTCGGGGGCAGCCCAACAGCCGCATCCTTGTGGCTGTGCCCGTCTTTCTGCTGCTGACCAGCCTGACCTACCTCGTGTTCAAGCTTTTGCCCAGGTCGGTAGCCAAGGGGTGTGTGTGCCTGTCTGTGAATGTGTGCGTGTGGGGGTGTGTGGTAGGTGGGGTATCCTGGGCCAAACCCGCCGTCCCTCCCCACCAGCTGGTCCTGGATGGGGTGGGGGGTTTGAAGCCTCTGCCCTGGACCTGTGGAGAGTTCCCCAGTTGTCAGGTGTGTTGGGGGCGGTAGGGCCCCAAAGAGGCTCAGAGGCATCCAGATTCTTCGGGACGAGCCACCCAGGATCCTCTTCTCCTGCCTCTGGAGGTGCTCCGTGGTTTGCTGATTTTTAAACACTTTCTGTGAAAATATAGTTTGGGGTCTCTGCTGTGCTCAGGACCCCGGTGAGCACCACAGAGAACAATACAGACTCAGGGCCCATTTGGAGTAAATCGTCACCCATGTCAGGTTGTAGGAGGGGGCCCAGAGGAGACTGACCAGGTGTGGACTGGCAGCAGAAAGGATGAGAGGAGGTTGGACCGAGGGAGCGGGGTGGGGTGTGGGTGGGGATTTTGGAGGGGTGGGGAGGTGAGGGAGGAGATGCTGGGCACACTTGACACGGAGCATGTGAATCAGGGTGCGACAAGGTCTGGTTTGTGTTTGGAGGATAGATTTTGGTGGTACGAGGGGACGGGAAGGACCCGCCGGGAGGCCAGTGGTGGTGTCCAGCGGGTGACGATTTGGTTGGAGGGAACTGCCGGGCCTTAGGAAGAGAAGCTGAGGGGGCAGATGAGACAGGACCTGGGGACCTGGAGGGGCCGCTTCCTCCCCCTGGGAAGCTGGTGAGGCTGATTGGGACCCGTTGTGCTGGAGCCCTGGGCCACATCCTCGTGGGCGGGCCCGTGGGTCTGTTGCTCAGGGAGGAGTCAGGTGGGGCAGGGAGCTGCCTCCTGTCTGCCAGTGGCGCAGGTGTGGTTCCTGGAGGCGTCAGCTCCCTCTGTGGGACGAGGACACAACGGTCACCCTGTAGCCTTAAACCCACCATCGCAGCTCACCCCGTAAAGGACACCTGTCTCGGTGGAAGTGAGTTCTATGGGATCATTAGCCCGGGAGGCCGCAGGGCCAGGTGCTGGGTTTGGAGAACCGGCGAGAACAGGTTTGGATCCAACAAGAGGCTAGAAGGCAGGCAGCACAGATGAGGCAGGGCAGCCTCTGGCTGGAAGGGAGTGAAGCTCCCTCAGGGACCTTATGCTTCCTGGAGTTGGGCCTCCGAGGACCCTCCTTGGGTGTGCAGAGGCCCAGCTGTCCTCTCCTGGCCTCAGGGTGAAGAGAAGCTTCTCCCAGAACGTGCCCTCTCCAGTGGCGTTCTTCCAGTCCCTCTACAGTGTGCACAACGGGGACTTCCAGGTGCGTGCACAGCCCGCAGCGGGGCTTGGCGGCGGGGCTGGGGTCACCCACCTGTCTGGCCTGCCCAGGATGTGGGCTTTGGGTGAGAATTGGGGGCTAGTTTGGGGGCCTTTGTCAGTGCTTTGAGCTTTTTTGGTGTACGTAGTGGGTTTAATTTTACACACTGTGTCTCAAATGCGTCAAAACAAGTAGCTTTATTCTGTCTTGCGGGTTTCTTTTTGTTTTGGGGTAGCAGCCGCTGTGAGGTCAACGGTCATGTTATAGTGCAAACTACGGCTGTGTCTGCAGCTGCCGCGTGTCTCGTCCCGGCTTCTTCTCTGAGGGTGTCTGTGGGGAGGTCTGGTGCTTGTGCTGTCCTCAAGGCCCTCCGTGGTCTGTGAGCTACTGCTCTGGTGGCCACTGTGGAGTGCCTGGACCCTCCTTGTTCCCATGGTGGCATGCTGGCACCTATGGCCTCTGAGCCCAGTCCACATTTCCCCTTTGTGGTGCCCTGGTGAGCACCACCTGGAGGGTCTTTGCATCAGAGCCCCCCCTTCCCACTGGCCTGATGGCTCCTGCCCCCTGGGTGGGGAGAAGCTCCAGTGGACGGTCTCGTGTTCCCCACTGCCGGCGGAGGATGGGACCGGATGCTTTCTGGGATCCTTCCCGGATCCCCCTGCCATTGCTGGGCTTCCCTTCACCTCCCCCAGGTGTCTCTCAAAAGGGAGCCCGGAAAAAAAATTGAAAAAGGGAGCCCAGGTTTCAAGATTGTTGTCCAAAATATAACTCAAAGCTTAAAGCTGAGCGTATATTTTGTCCTTGGTGGAGGCCACCTCCTTCTCCCAGGCAGTCACTGTCAGAACCCCTAGGCGATCGTCCTGGAGCATGTCATTGGGGCCGCAGGCACCCAGCGCTCCTCTGTAGACCCACGTCACCGGCCGGGTTATTTAGAGCCCCGGGCGGTGGTCTATTAGCCGCGGGTCAGCTCTCCAGGGATCAGGGCAGACACGGAGGGTGAGGTACGTGTGGTCCCCTGGGTGGTGGTTCCTGGTCCCACGTAGGAAGTCCTTTCCTTTGGGTGGTGGGGACCTCCTGTGGCTCCACGGAGAGGTCCGGGTCTGCTGCCCTCAGCCCAAAGGTGCCGTTCCCAGCAGCGTCTCCCAGGGTGCGTGTGTGCATGCGTGTGTGTGTGTGTGTGTGTGTGCGTGCGAGTGAGCGTGTGTGTGTGTTTGCCACCAGTCTCTGTAGCCAATGGGAGTGTGTGGAGCAGCAACCAGGGATGTTCTCTGTCCTCGGCACCTGTCAGCACCTGTACCCTGTTTCAGGCTGCTGTGAGCACCGGGCAGGGAGGTGGGGGATTGCTGAGGGTCCTGAAGGGACTCGGGGTCCTGGGCTGAGGGTGGGCTGGCCCATGGGGGGAAAGATAGAAGGTTGCAAGCACAGTTGTTGCTTGGACTCTGGGTGAGGACGTCAGGAGACCTCCCTGGAGGAGGAAGGGAGGCTGCTTCCAGGGAGAGTCCTGAACAAGCTGCCTGAGCCCTCCCCACCCCCTCCCGCCATGCTCTCTGTTCTAGACCTGGATAGGGGCCCACAGAACCGGTCTGCTGCCGAGCCAGGACTGCGCCGGTTCCCCACGAGGAGCCTCGGAGTCTAGTGTCCGGGAGGCCATTGAGTGGCTGACCTATGACCCAGTGGATCCCTGGCAGTCAGTGGTCCTGGAGGAAGAGCGAGAGGGCCCTGGCACTGGCCTCCCAGAAGCTGTGCTGCTAGGGGGACATGTGGTCCAGGGAGGGCAGCCACCTGCCTACCTGCCACAGGAGGACTGGGTCCCCAAGAGCCCCACCAGGCCAGCTCACCCATGCTCAGATTGCAGCAGTGGTGACTACTGGGCCCTGGGCTGCCCCGGGGGGTGGCACCCCTCCACCTTCCCAGGAAACACACGGAGTTCTGGGCCCAGCCCAGCTTTGGCCTGTGACCTTTCTTGGGACCAGCAGAGCCTGGATGCCTGGCAAGGAAGTG
>NC_048227.1:38726952-38758866 GCF_002007445.2 Ailuropoda melanoleuca
CCAGCATTGTCCACAATAGCTAAATCGTGGAATGAACCGAGATGCCCTTCAACAGATGACTGGATTAAGAAGTTGTGATCTATATATGCATGGAATATTTCTCAGCTATCAGAAAGAATGAGTTCTCAACATTTGCTGCAATATGGACGGCACAGGCAGAGAAATGCTAAGTGAAATAAGTCAAGCAGAGAAAGACAATTATCATATGGTTTCTCTCATCTATGGAACATAAGAACTAGGAAGATCGGTAGGGGAAGAAAGGGATAAAGAAAGGGGGGTAATCAGAAGGGGAAATGAAGCATGAGAGACTATGGACTCTGAGAAATAACCTGAAGGCTTGCGAGGGGAGGGGGTGGTGAAATGGGATAGGCTGCCAATGGGTATTAAGGAGGGCTCGTATTGCATGGTGCCCTGGTTGTTATACACAACTAACGAATCATCAAACTTTACATCATAATCCAGGGATGTACTGTATGGTGACTAACATAATATAATAAAAAAAATTAAAATAAAAAAAGATGTTAAAGGAAGCTTTAGAGCAGGCTATAAGAGAAAAGGTGAAAAGAAACTGGGATGTTCATCCAGGAGAAATTTACACAATAATGACTTTCATAAGGTACATGATAGTGACTTTCAAATATGTAAAAACTCTAAAGAGAAAGTAGATTTCTCTGAATGAGAGTCTGGTTCTCTATGGAGAAAGATTAGATTCCTGAGCAGCTGAGGACCAGTATCTGCACCACTGAATCCCTTCTCTTTTCATATTTGTATGGAGAAAATAAATACATGCCTCAAGAAGCCACGGTTTACTGGCATTTTTTGGAGTATATCCAAGAGAATAGATTGAGTGTTCCATCTTACTTCTAGACTGACAAATCACAAACCATACAATTTGGGTTTACTGTGGATCATCTGGGTTCTTGCACGATTAACCACTATATAATATACAGATTTTCCTTTTGCTTGCCTCACTCAAACAATTTATATTTCCTTCTGGTGTAATGACAAGTCATGTTACTTGACAATTCTCTTCACTCAGTATGGCATAAAAATTGGGCATTAGGATCTTTAATTTTGGCTTTCATAAATAAGATTCACATTGTGGAAAATTAGCTTGAGAGAACATTTTGTGCTTTCAACTTAGAATTAAATGCCAATTAGGTTGATCTCAGAAGAGCTGCAGTACTAACTGTGGAAGTAAAATGATCCTAAAGGAATAGAGTAATTAATTGTTTAACATTTGGCTCTATATGCTCAGCATTCTCTACCAAATCAGATTCTAATCTGGTAAAAATAAATATGAGTGACAGATGAAAACTTTCTCCCTTCTATTTTTCCTGTAAAAGATTCTTTTAAGGCCAGAATGTAGCTAAGAGAGACTACCCTTTACATAAAATAAACTTGAATATATAAATGAAAAAATTATGCCATGCCCATCTTCTATGTAGAAAGCCACTTGTACAAAGTCTTAGATATATTGGACTTTACAAAAACAATTTGTTTAAGTGTCACACAGTTCTTCAATTGGGTTAGGTTTAAGAACTAAGAAAATTATTTAGGGTGTGTTGGCCAACGTGAAACTTTCATAGGCTTACTGTTGTTTTTATTTCTAATAATAAATAATATGTCTAGATGCAGCAGTTACATTTCAGAAATGTGATCTGGCCAGGAGTATTCTTAAATCTGGCAATACTGAATAATTTTATTAAAAATTCAATTGCCATAATAGCAATAACAACCATTAGTGCTATTTGGGGATAGGTAATGATGACTTATATTTGTATGGTGCTTTTCATTTTCCAAAATTTATGATCTCATCTGATCCTATAATGATTACCCCTTGAGATTTGTTTCTTATTATCATTATCTACACTTTATTCATAAGGAAACTAAGATTCAGCAAGGTTATACAATACGTTCAAGGGGCACTTAGAAACCTGCGACAGGTGGAATTTAATTCAAAACTCCAAATTCCAAATTCTATGTTTATTCTATTTTGCCAAACCACAAGAGAATACATCTTGAAGTAGGAGTTCAGATTGCTGAGGTACCTGAGAAGAATGTTACCAGAATCAGCTCTCACTGGGACAAATTCCACTTAAAGGAAGTAAGGACATAGACTCTATGCCCTGGAGCATAGAACCTGCTAACAATCCTGGTGTTTGTAAGAACTGGAAGAATCTATTTTCATCACTAATGACAGGAGGGAAGGCTGCATTCTTTTGTTGAGAATATCATAAACTGAACTTTAAGGGAGGGTCTGAGATTATAGATCTTGATACTGTGACAAAGATTGGGATAGGAACTCAGATATATTGTTAAATTCAGCATGACTGGCCCAAACAATATAGGAAGGGGTCTGTCTTCGATTGTTGATTTTGGAAGGAAAAACTGATGAGTGTAATTCAGACCCTCCTGCTCTTTTCTTCACCTTGGGATCTGGCCTCTCTGCAAAGCCTGTGTCTTGATTTGCTCCTCCAGACTGCAAGTTTTTACAGATGTGGATACCATGCATGGAGACTTATAGATCCCTGCATCATACATAGGTTTTACAGATGCAGGCCCCATTCATGGAGACTCCTGGGAACAGGTATTTCATCCTGTCTAATTCTGAGACTTGCCCTATGGATGGAAGCCACATTCTTCAGTATAACCTATACCAGTAATAAAAGTAATATCTTACCCCTTCTTTCATCTACCTTACAATTTCATTTTTTACCTCAACTGGTGAAAAAACTTAGGGAATAGAGGTGTTATTTATTGAGCTCCCTCAAATTCCAATGCTTAGGTTAAATATTTGTGGGAGGAGTCACTGAACTTTGCTCTCTTCTATGATTATAGATGTTCTCAAACATAGCAATTATTTTATGAAGTGCTATGTTTTAGTGTTTAAGACATGAACTCTTGAGCCAGAGTGCATATTTCTAATTATCTATAAAATGGAAGCAATAAGAATGCCTGTTTCCTGGGGTCAGGATGTAAAACAATACATGCAAAGCACTGAGAAAAACACCTGAACATAGTAAGAACACAACAAACGTTAACAGTCATTTGATAAATCTGCACCAGTGCCAAGTAGTGGACTGGGTGGAAGTAATGGGTTTGGATTTTTCATTCTTGAGGGAACACACCAAATGATAAAACAATATTAGCATTTTTGGTTACAATAGGTAGCTTATTATTTAATGTTGTGGCTAAGGGAAATCATGTTTCAAAATCAATCTTTGTTATTCAGATGTTTCATGTTCTCTTCAAATTTTTTCTTTGTTTCTAAAACAAGTATTTTTTTAAATTTTCAGATACTAACTTTATACATGCACAAGTGCTTATTTTTTTTAAAGATTTTTTAAATTTATTTATTTGACAGAGATAGATAGCCAGCAAGAGAGGGAACACAAGCAGGGGGAGTGGGAGAGGAAGAAGCAGGCTCCTAGCGGAGGATCCTGATGTGGGGCTTGATCCCAGAATGCCGGGATCATGCCCTGAGCCGAAGGCAGACGCTTAATGACTGCGCCACCCAGGAGCCCCTGCACAAGTGCCTATGGCCCATTTCTCAAAACACTTCTAATCACACCTCATATGTACTAGAAGGGAAATCTACATTCAATGCTGGTAAAGCGTTTTTGTGGAATTATAAGAGTAAAATGACAAATTAAAGAGCTGTTTGTTTACTGTTCAAGGGGATTTAGGAATATTTATTGACAGAAATTCAAGATTGAGGATAAAGTTGTTCATTATTAGTATCCAGTAACAAAAGAAAAATGGAATGAAATACTGCATAATTAAACACAATTTAGGAGGCCTTTTTTTTTTCTTTATAAAATATATGATGGTTGACAGGATACAAATCCTTTCTAAATTATCTAAAATGAGTGAAATTAGCTAAAAGAAGAGACACTAAGCAGTTAAATATGCTTCTTAAGGGCACACGGGATCTCAGTAGTGGAATACGGGATGACAAATTTTAGTGGTAGCCTAGACCAGGTACTATGACTCCAAAGAAAGGAAGAAGCTGTATTGTTTAAGAAGTCAGACCTCAGGTCATTCTCCAGAGTGGTAAATGAGTACAGCTGATATAGAAACTAAAACGTTGCTATAGGAACCTTGAATTCTTCAATGTTTCCTGGCTCACAAAAATAAATTGAAGGATGGGCAAACGTTTTAATGATCCAAATAGTGAAACCAATTTTTTGGCCTTACCTTTGACCTTGCCTAAGTGTTTGAGAATTCTCCCATAAAGTAGAAACCATCATATGGTCTAGAAAAACCTATAGGCAGCTCAAGTTAACTAATTTACCCATCACTCTTTCTTAATCTTGAAGTTGAAGCAGTAGCAGAAAGATAGTCCTAGGAATTTCTGCTTGTTTCTTTTACCTGTCCCTCTTGATCCATATTCTTTTTTTTTTTTTTTGCTGCATAGTCCATTCATAATAGAATCTATGTGACTGAATAAAATTATTATTGAAAACTCACCAAATAATTAAACATAATGAAGAATTAAGAAGTCTAAATAGTTTGGCATGATGTATGAGGAGCTCTACAGACCTGCTCTTTAATGAAAATGGTGAAAATGTTTTTAAAAACCTACCCATCTAAAGTCCCTGCAAATGTCCTTAAGGGCATACAACAAATATTTATTCAAGAAAATATAATAAAACTTGGTAAGAATAGTGAGGGTCTATGGTATTTAAAGGAAGACCTACACCCACATCCCCTTTCCTCCTCAGTGAGACAGAAATTCCTCCTCAGACAGGTGCAGCCCAGAATGTAGGACTCCTTCCCCTTAACTCGTGGTCAGGAGACTATTTTCTTTATGGGAAAGACTTCAGTATTTCTCATCCTGCTCCTAGATAACTATTGCTGAGGCTAAGTTCTGGGTGAATATTGCCAATATTGTTGATTCCTTTCTTCTTCCCAATCCACTCATGAAATGGAAGCTCTTGAGCAAGACACTGTAAAGAATAGTGGGGCTCTGATAGCCATTGCCTGAGTTTGATTGGACAGTTGTGGGGTAATTTGTGCCCCAGGGCGCATATATATATATATATACACAAATATTCTGATAAGTTTACATATATAAGCTCCAGAGTGGTCACTAAGTATGACTAAAAAATAGTAAAAAAATCATTACAATGTTAAAATGCTACATTAGAAGATATTTACTACTGTAAAAACAAGCATTAAAGAAGAATGGACAATAAAATGTACTAATAAATGTAACCAAGGAGGTACAAGACTTTTACATTGTTGTTGATAGAAATGAAAGAAAACTTGAATAACTGAAAAGACATATATATCCTATGTTCATGGATTGGAAGACTTAATATTGTTAAGATGTCCATACTACCCAAATTGATCCAGAGATTCAGCGAAATCTTTTTTATTTGTTTGAAGTTTTTATTTAAATTCCAGCTAGTTAACATATAGTGTAATATTGGTTTCGGGAGTCAAATTTAGTGATTTATCACTTACATATAACACCCAGTGCCTATCACAATAAGCGCCTTCCTTAATACCCATCACCTATTTAACTCCCCTCCCCCTGCCCTGCAACTTCTCTTCCAGCAAGTCTGAGTTTGTTCCCTAGAGTTAAGAATCTGTTTCTTGGTTTGCCTCTTTTTTCTTTCCCCTTGCTCATATGTTTTGTTTGTTAAATTCCACATGTGAGTGAAATCATATGGTATCTGTCTTTCTACCTGAATTATTTTACTTAGTATAGTGAAATATACTCTAGATCCATTCATGTTGCTGCAAATGGCAAGATTTCATTCTTTTTTATGGCCAAGTAATATTCCAGTGTGTGTGTGTGTGTGTGTGTGTGTGTGTGTGTGTGTAACATCTTCTTTAGCCATTCATCAGTCGATGGATTTCTGGGCCCTTTCCATAATTTGGCTATTGTTGATAATATTGCTATAAACATGAGGGTGCATGTGCCCTTCAAATCAGTATTTTTATATTCTTTGGGTAAATACCTAGTAGTACCATTGCTGGATTGGAAGGTAGTTCAATTTTTAACTTTTTGAGGAACCTCCATACTGTTTTCCAGAGTGGCTGCCCCAGCTGGCATTTCCACCAACAGTGTAAGAGAGTTCTCCTTTCTCCACATCCTTGCCAACATCTGTTGTTTCCTGTGTTACTAATTTTAGCCTTTTGACAGGTGTGAGGTGATATCTCATTGTAGTTTCGTTTTGTATTTCCCTGATGATGAGTGATGTTGAGCATCTTTTCATGTATCTGTTAGCCATCTGTATGTCCTCTTTGGAAAAATGTCTATTCCTGTCTTCTGCCCATTTCTTAACTGGATTATTTGTTTTGTATATGTGTTGAGTTTGAGAAGTTCTTTATAGATTTTGGATACTAACCCTTTATCAGATATATCATTTGCAAATATCTTTTCTCATTCCCAAGGTTGCCTTTTAGTTTTATTGATTGTTTCCTTCACTGTGCTGAAGGTTTTTTATCTTAAAAAAGTCCCAATAGTTCATTTTTGCTTTTGTTTCCCTTGCTTCTGGCAATGTGCCTAGTAAGAAGTTGCTCCAGCTGAGGTCAAAGAGGTTGCTGCCTGTGTTCTCTAGGATTTTGATGGTTTCTTGTCTCACATTTAGGTCTTTCATTCATTTTGAATTTATTTTTGTGTATGTTGTAAGAAAGGGGTCCAGTTTCAGTCTTCAGCATATTGGTATCTAGTTTTCCAAACACCATTTGTTGAAGAGACTGTCTTTTTTCCACTGGATAGTCTTTCCTGCTTTCTTGAAGATTAGTCAACCATATAGTTGTCGATCCTTTTCCGGGTTTTCTATTTTGTTCTATTGATCTATGTTCTATTTTTGTGCCAGTACTGTAATTTCTTAATGACTACAGCTTTGTAATATAGCTTGAAGACTAGAATTGTGATGCTTCTAGCTTTGCTTTTCTTTTTCAAGGTTGCTTTAGCTATTTGGGGTCTTTTATGGTTCCATACAAATTTTGCAACTGTTCTAGATCTGTGAAAAAAGCTGTTGGTATTTTGATAGGGACTATATTAAATGTGTAGATTGGTTTGTGTAGTAGAGACATTTTAACAGTATTTGTTCATCGAATCCATGAGTATGGAATGTTTTTCCATTTCTTTGTGTCATCTTCAGTTTCTTTCATCAGTGTTTTATAGTTTTCAGAGCACAGATGTTTTACCTCTTTGGTTAGGTTTATTCCTAAGTATCTTCTGGCTTTTGGTGCAGTTGTAAATGGGATCAATTCCTTGATTCCTTTTTCTGCTGCTTCATTATTGGTGTATAGAAATGCAACAGATTTCTGTATGTTGATTTTGTACCCTATGACGTTATTGAATTCCTGTATCAGCAATCTTTCAGGTTTTCTACATGGAGTATCATGTCATCTCTGAATAGTGAAAGTTTGACTTCTTCCTTGTCAATTTGGATGCATTTTATTTCTTTCTGTTGTCTGATTGCTGAGGCTAGGACTTCCAGTACTATGTTAAATAATGGATGAGAGTGGGCATCCCTGTCTTGTTCCTGACCAGAGAGGAAAAGCTCCCAGTTTTTCCCATTGAGAATGGTCTTAGCTGTAGGTCATTCATATATGGCCTTTATGATGTTGAAGTATGTTCCCTCTATCCCTACTTTATTGAGGGTTTTTATCAAGAATAGATGCTGTTTTTGTCAAATGCTATTTCTGCATCAGTTGAGAAGAATGTGGGGTTCTTATTCTTTCTTTTAGTAATGAAGTGTGTCACATTGATTGATTTGTGAATATTGAACCATCCTTGCAGCCAAGGAATAAATCCCACTTGATCATGGTGAATTGTTCTTTTAATGTACTGTTGGAGTTAATTTGCTAGTATTTTGTTGACAATTTTTGCATCTGTGTTCATCAGGGGTATTGGCCTATAATTCTCTTTTTTTGGTGGGGTCTTTTTCTGGTCTTGGAATCAGGGTAATGCTGGCCTTATAGAATGAGTTTGGAAGTTTTCCTTCCATTTCTATCATTCGGAACAGTTTGAAAAGAATAGGTATTAACTCTTCTTTAAACATTTGGTAGAATTCCCCTGGGAAGCCTCTGGCCCTGGACTTTTGTTTGTTGGGAGTTTTTTGATTACTGATTCAATTTCTTTGCTGGCTATGGGTCTGTTCAAGTGTTCTATTTCTTCCTGTTTCAGTTTTGGTAGTTTGTATGTTTCTAGGAATTTATCCATTGCTTCCAGATTGGCCAATTTGTTGGCATATAATTTTTCATAATATTGTCTTATAATTGTATTTCTGTGGCATTGGTTGTGATCTCTCCTGTTTCATTAGTGATTTTACTTATTTGAGTCCTTTCCCTTTCTTTTTAATAAGCCTGGCTAGAGGTTTATCAATTTTATGAATTTTTTCAAAGAACCAGCTCCTAATTTCGTTGATCTGTTCTGGGTGGTTTTTTGTTTGTTTGTTCACTTGTTTCTATATCATTTATTTCTGCTCAAATCTTTATTATTTCTCTCTTTGGCTGGTATTAGGCTTCATTTGTTGTTCTTTTTATAGCTCCTTTAGGTGTAAGTTTAGGCTGTGTACTTGAGATTTTTCTTGCTTCTTGAGGCAGGCCTATATTGTTATATCCTTCCCCCTTAGGACCACTTTTGCTGCATCCCCACTGGTTTTGGACCATCGTGTTTTCATTTTCATTTGTTTCCAAGTATTTTTTATTTCTTCAATTTTCTTTATTTTTATTTTCTTTCCTCTTTCTTTCTTTCTTTCTTTCTTTCTTTTTCTTTCTTTCTTTCTTTCTTTCTTTCTTTCTTTCTTTCTTTCTTTCTATTATTATGATATGTTGAAATCATGTTGCCTGATTTTAAGCTATATTACAAAGCTATGATCACCAAAACAGCATGGTACTGGCACAAAAACACACACATAGATCAATGGAACAGAATAGAGACTCCAGAAATGGACCCTCAACTCTATGGTCAACTAATATTCGACAAAGCAGGAAAAAATATCCAATGGAAAAATGACGGTCTCTTCAATAAATGGTGCTGGGGAAATTGGACAGCTGTTACAGAAAAATGAAACTCAACCCTTCTCTCACACTATATACAAATATAAACTCTAAATGGATGAAATACCTCTATGTGAGACAGGAATCCATCAAAATCATAGAGAAGAACAGAGGCAGTAACCTCTTTGACATCAGCCACAACAACTACTTTCATGACACGTCTCCAAAGGCAAGGAAACAAAAGCAAACATGAACTTTTGGGACTTCATCAAGATAAAAAGCTTCTGCACAGCCAAAGAAACAGTGAACAAAACTAAGAGGCAACCCATGGAATGAGAGAAGGTATTTGCAAATGACATATCAGATAAAGGGCTGGTATCCAAAATCTATAAAGGACTTATCAAACTCAACCCCCCAAAACCAAATAATCAAATCAAAAAATGGGTGGAAGATATGAACAGACACTTTTCCAATGAAGATATACAAATGGCTAACAGACACATGAAAAAATGTTCAAAATCATTAGCCATCAGGGATTCAAATCAAAACCACACTGAGATACCACCTTACACCAGTTAGAATGGCAAAAATGGACAAGGCAAGAAACAACAAATGTTGGAGAGTATGGAGAAAGGGGAACCCTCTTACACTGTTGATGGGAATGCAAGTTGGTGCAGCCACTTTGGAAAACAGTGTGAAGGTTCCTCAAAAAGTTAAAAATAGAGCTCCCTGATGACCCAGCAATTGCACTTCTAGGTATTTACCCCTAAGGTACAGATGTAGCGAAAAGAAAGGCCACATGCACCCCAGTGTTCACAGCAGCAGTGTCCACAATAGCCAAACTGTGGAAGGATCTGAGATGCCCTTCAACAGATGAATGGCTAAAGAAGATATGGTCCATATATATGATGGAATATTACTCAGCCATCAGAAAGGGTGATTACCCACCATTTGCATCAACATGGATGGGACTGGAGGAGATTATGCTAAGTGAAATAAGTCAAGCAGAGAAAGACAGTTATCATATGGTTTCACTCATTTGTGGAACCTAAGGAATAGCAGGAAGATCATTAAGAGAAGGAAGAGAGAAATGAAGGGGGTGAAGAGAGTGGGAGATGAACCATGAGAGACTGTGGACTCTGGGAAACAAACTGAGGGTTTTAGAGGAGAGCAGGTGGGGGGATAGGCTAAACCCGGTGATGGGTATTAAGGAGGGCACATATTGCATGGAACAGTGGGTGTTATATGCAAACAATGAATCATGGAACACTACATCAAAAGCTAACGATGTACTGTATGGTGACATATTCCTTCAATTTTGTGGTTAACCTGTTCATTCTTTAGTAGGATATTCTTTAACATCTACGTATTTCTGGTCTTTCCATTTTTTTTCTTGTTGACTTCAAGTTTCATAGTGTTGTGGCCTAAATATATGCATGGTATGATCTCAATCTTTTTATGCTTGTTGAGGCCTGATTTGTGACCCAGTATGTGATCCATTCTGGAGAATTTCCCATGTGCACTTGAAGAGAATGTGTGTTCTGCTGCTGTAGAATGAAACGCTCTGAATATTATCTGTAAAGTCCATCTGGTCCAGGTTGTCATTCAAAGCATTGTTTCTTTGTTGATTTTCTGTTTATATGGTCTGTCCGTTGATGTAAGTGGGGTACTAAAGTCCCCTAATATTATGTATTTTTAAGAATGAGTTCCTTTATTTTTGTTATTAATTGTTTTATATATTTGGGTGTTCTCAAGTTGGTGGTATAAATATTTATAATTGTTAGATCTTCTTGTTGGATAGACCCCTTTATTATGTTATAATGCCCTTCTTCATCTCTTGTTAAAGTCTGGTTTAAATTCTAGTTTGTCTGGTATAAGTATGGTTACTCTGGCTTTCTTTTGATGTCTATTATCATGATAAATTATTCTCCAACCCCTCACTTTCAATCTGCAATTGTCTTTAGATCTAAAATTAGTCTGTTGTAGGCAGCATATAAATGGGTCTTGTTGTTTATCCATTCTGATACGCTGTGTCTTTTGATTGGACCATTTTGTCCACTTCAGAGTGATTATTGATAGATATGAATGTCGTGCCATTGTATTACTTGGCGAAGTCATTGTTTCTGGAGACTTTCTCTGTTCCTTTCTAGTCTTTGTCACTTTTGATTTTTCCTGCTCAAAGATTCCCCTTTAATATTTCTTGCAGCATTGGTTTAGTGGTCACAAACTCCTTTAGTTTTTGTTTGTCTTGGAAACTCTATCTCTCCTTCTATTCTGAATGACAGTCTTGCTGGTTATAGTATTCTTGGCTGCATATTTTTCCCATTCAGCATGTTGACTATATCATGCCATTCTCTTCTGGCCTGCTTAGTTTCTGTGGACAGATCTGCTGCTAACCTTTTGTCATCCCTTGTAAATTAGGGATTTCTTTTCCCTTGTTGCTTTTAGGACTTTTTCCCTTATGCCTATATTTTGCAAATTTTACTATGATATGTGTTGCTGTTGGTCTGCTTTTGTTGATTTTGATGGGAGTTGTCTGTGCCTCCTGTATTTGGTTGTCAGTTTCCTTCCCCAGATTAGGGAAGTTTTCAGCTATAATTTGCTCAAATAGACCTTCTCCTTTCCTCCTCTCTTCTTCAGGGACTCCTATGATACAAATGTTATTATGCTTTATGGAGTCACTGAGTTCCCTAAGTCTACATTCATGATCTGATATTTTTCTTTCCCTCTTATTTTCAGCTTCATTCTTTTCCATAATTTTATCTTTATATCACTTATTCATTCCTCTACTTCTATCTTTATTGTCATTACATCCAGTTGGTTTCACATCTTGGCAATAACATTTTTTATTTTGGCCTGTCTAGTTTTTAGGTCTTCTAACTCTGCAGTAAGGGACTCCCTTGTGTGTTCTATGCTTTTCTCAAGCCCAGCTAGTATCATTATGATTATCATTTTAAATTCTGGATCAGGCATATTACTTATATTTCAATGTTCATAGCAGCAATGTCCACAATAGCTAAATCTGGAAGGAGCCGAGATGCCCTTCAACAGATGACTGGATTAAGAAGTTGTGGTCCATATATAAAATGGAATGTTACTCAGGTATCAGAAAGAACTTATATCTATTTTGATTCGAACTCTGGCTGAGAACTTTTCTTGTTCTTTCTTTTGGGATGAATTCCTCCATCTTGGCATTTTGTCTAGGTCTCTGTTTTCTTTTTTCTGTTAAGAAAGCCTGTTAGGTTTCCTGCTGCTGAAAGTAGTAGAGTTGAAGTTTTGCAGCACTCTGTGGTCAGTAGACTTGGTGTGTGTGCAGGGGTTTGTCTTGATTTTCTGGAGACGGGGTCCACTGCACTGCTTCTCAGACACACTTGCCTGAGAAAAGAAGAACCTGCAGAGCACAGGGGGATGTGGCTTGGTATAAGTGATTTAGGCTTCCACTGTGGGTACTGTGCTACTTACTGAAGTTAGTTTATGCTGAGGGAGAGGGGAGGAAAATGGTGCCAGCCCTCTCCCTCCTCCCTGGACAGGGGAGTTTGGCCCCATCAATGTCTGTGAAGCCCTCGCAGAAGAGTGAACAGTCTCCCTCCTTCTGTCTCAGGCATCCCTCAGATCCCTGCCTTCACCCTATCTGTGTTTGGGCCATTTGTCTGCCTGGCAGCACAGTACAACTGTGTGTTAAACCAGGCAGGCTGGCTGAGTTTTAAACTCCAAGCCTTATGACTGGACATGGTGCAGACAGCACTGGTCCTCTTGGGGAGGGTCTTGCTGTGCTGGGGCTGATGTAGAAGGGGTGTTGCACCAATGCACAGAAGCTTGGAATTTAGAGTAAAGTACAGCAATAAGCTGGAGTCCAGGGTACCTGCCCTCAGCAGATATCTCTGCCAATATGCTGAGGGGCAGGAGAGTGTAATGTTGCCTGTCAGCTCTTTTTCCCCTGAGAAGTAATGCCATCTCTCCCAGATGCACTGCAAGAAGGGGAAACTGTCTTTCCCAGTGCATTTCAGGGAATCCTTAGATTGCACTGTCTGCTCCAGGGCTTCTGCCATCCTTCATGAAGGAGTACTTCAGTGCCCACCAGGCTCAACACCAGCTGCAGTGCAGACCTCAAAAACTCTAGTCTTAGAACTCCAGTAGTTGTAAAAACTCAAGATAATAAGCTCCTCTCATTTTCCCAATCAAATGCTTTGGGGAAATGTTTTCCTTGTGCGATTCTCTGTGCATTCCTCTCTTTCTTTCTTTTTTTTCCCTCTCTCTCCCCCGACTTCCCCTCCTCTTTCCGGGACCAGAGTTCCCTCCCCTTCATAGCACCCACCATTCTTTTTTCTCCCAAATCACATCTCTGCACCTTCTACCTTCCACAATGTGGCCTCTTCTTTACCTCTAGTTGTGCAGATTGTTCTGTCAGTCCTCAGATTGATTTCTTGGGTGATTGGAATGATTTGATATTTATCTAACTGTGTTCAAGGTATGAGGCAAGTGTAGTGTCCTCCTACTTCTCTGCCAACTTAGTTCCTCCCCAGTACAATCCTTGCCAAAATTACAACTACCATTTTTGCAGTAATGAACAAACTGATTCTAAAATTCATATGGAATTATAGGGGACCCAGAATAACCAAAACAATATTGGAAAAGAAGAGTAAAGTTGGAGGACTCACACTTCTTGATTTACTATAAAGTGACAGTAATCAAGACAGTGTGGTACTGGCACAATAATAGATATACACAGGTACACCTCATTTTATTGTGCTTCACTTTATTGTACTTTGCAGATATTGCACTTTTTACAAATTGAAAGTTTGTGGCAAACCTGCATTAAATAAATCTATTGGTACCATTTTTTCAGCAGGATTTGCATACTTTGCACTCTGTGACACATAGTGGTAATTCTCACAATATTTTAAACTTTTTCAATTTTATTATATTTGTTACGGTGATCAATGATCAGTGATTATTTCTCACTGAAAGCTTAGATGATAGTTAGCATTTTTTAGTGATAAAGTATTTTTTATAATTTTTATTATGTTATGTTAGTCATCATCCCTAGTTTTTATGTAATGTTCTGCGATTCATTACTTGTGTATAACACCCAGTGCACCATGCAATACGGGCCCTCCTTAATACCCATCACCAGCCTATCCCATTCCCCCACTCCCCTCCCCTCTGAAGCCCTCAGTTTGTTTTCCAGTCCATAGCCTCTCATGGTTCATACCCCCTTCTGTTTACCCCCCCTTCATTCTTCCCTTTCTTCTCCCACCAATCTTCCTATTTCTTATGTTCCATAAATGAGTTAAACCATATGATAATTGTATTTCTCTGCTTGACTTACTTCACTTAAAATTATCTCCTCCAGTCCCGTCCATGTTACAGCAAATGTTGTGGAATTGTTCTTTTTGCTAGCTCAGTAATACTTCATTGTATATATCGACCACATCTTCTTAATCCAATCATCTGTTGAAGGGCATCTCAGCTACTTCCACAATTTAGCTACTGTGGACAATGCTGCTATGAACATTGGGGTGCATATGGCCCTTCTCTTCACTACGTCTTATCTTTGGGGTAAATACCCAGTAGTGCAAGTGCTGGATCATAGTCTTAACTTTGTAAGGGACTTCCACACTTTTCCAAAGTGGCTGTACCAACTTGCATTCCCACCAACAGTGTAAGAGGGATCCCCTTTCTCCACATCTGCTCCAACATTTGTTGTTTCCTGCCTTGTCCATTTTTTCCATTCTAACTGGTGTAAGGTGGAATCCCAATGTGGTTTTGATTTGAAAATCCCTGACGGCTAATGATTTTGAACATTTTTTCATATGTCTGTTAGCCATTTGTATATCTTCATGGAAAAGTGTCTGTTCATATCTTCTGCCAATTTTTTGATTTGAGTAATTATTTCTTGTGTATTGAGTTTGAGAAGTTCTTTGTAGATATTAGATACCAGTCTTATATCTGTACTGTCATTTACAACTATCTTCTCCCATTCTGTGGGCTGCTTCTTAGTTTTTTTGACTGTTTCTTTGGCTGGCTGTGCAGAAATTTTTATCTTGATGAACTCCTACAAGTTCATTTTTTCTTTTGTTTCTCTTGCCTTTGGAGAAGTGTCATGAAAAAGGTTGCTGTGCCCGTTGTCGTACNCCGATGTCATAGAAGTTGTTGCCTATGTTCTCCTCTAGAATTTTGATGGATTCCTGTCTCACATTGAGGTCTTTCATCCATTTGGAGTTTATTTTTGTGTATGGTGTGAGAGAGTGGTCAAGTTTCATTCTTTTGCATGTAGCTGTCCAATTTTCCCAGCATCATTTATTCAAGAGACCGTCTTTTTTCCACCAGATGTTTTTCTACTTTATCAAAGATTAGTTGCCCAAAGAGCCGAGGGTCCATTTCTGGGTCCTCTATTCTGGCCCATTGGTCTATAGGTCTGTTTTTGTGCCAGTACCATGCTGCTTTGTGATCACAGCTTTGTAATACAGCTCGAAACCCGAAATTGTGATGCCCCCAGCTTTGTTTTTCCTTTTCAACACTTCCTTAGCGATTCAGAGCCTTTTCTGGTCCACAGCAATTTAAGGGCTGTTTATTCCAGTTCTTTGAAAAATGTCATGGGTATTTTGATCTACCCCTTTTGAAAGTGTAGATAGCTCTGGGTAGCATGGACATTTTAACTATGTTAATTCTTCTGATCCATGAGCATGGAATATTTTTCCATCTTTTTGTGTCTTCTTCAATGTCTTTCAAGAGTGATTTGTAGTTTCTAGAATATCGATCCTTAACATCTCTGGTTAAGTTAATTCTGAGATAACGTATGATTTTTGGTGTTATTGTAAATGGAATGGATCCNTATTGTAAATGGGATGGATTCCCTAATTTCTCTTTCTTCAGTCTCATTGTTCATGTATAGAAATGCAACTGATTTCTGAGCATTGATTTTGTATCCAGCCACATTACTGAATTTCTCTGNGTTAATTCCAAGGTAACGCATGGTTTTTGGTGTTATTGTAAATGGGATGGATTCCCTAATTTCTCTTTCTTCAGTCTCGTTATTCGTGTATAGAAATGCAACTGATTTCTGGGCATTGATTTTGTATCCTGCCACCTTACTGAATTGTTCTATAACTTCTAATAGTTTGGGAGTGGATTCCTTTGGGTTTTCCATATAGATATCATGTCATCTGTGAAGAGAGACAGTTTGACGTCTTCTTTGTCAATTTGGATAACTTTTATGCCTTTTTTTTTGTCTGATTGCTGTTGCAAGGACTTCTTGTACTATGANTTCTAGTACTATGTTGAATAATAGTGGCGAGAGTGGGCATCCTTGTCGTGTTCCTGATCTTAAGGGAAAGGCTTCCAGCTTTTCCCCATTGAGAATAATGCTTGCAGTAGGCTTTTCATAGATGGCTTTTATGAGATTGAGAAATGTACCCTCTATTCCTACACTCTGAAGGGTTTTAATCAGGAAAGGATGCTGTATTTTGTCAAATGCTTTTTCTGCATCAATTGAGAGGATCATATGGTTCTTGAGTCTTTTCTTGTTGATATGATGTATCACATTGATTGATTTGCGAGTGTTGAACCATGCTTGCATCCCAGGTATGAATCCCACTTGGTCATGATGGATAATCCTTTTAATGTACTGTTGGATCCTATTAGCTAGGACCTTGTTGAGCATTTTGGCATCCATATTCATCAGGAATATCAGTTTGTAATTCTCCTTTTTGATGAGGTCTTTGCCTGGTTTGGGAATCAAGGTAATATAATTTTATTAATTTGGGTCTTTTCTTTATTCTTTTGAATAAGTCTAGCCAGTGGCTTATTGATCTTATTTATTCTTTCAAGGAACCAGCTTCTAGTTCTGTTGATCTGCTCTACTGTGCTCCTGGTTTCTACTTCATTGATCTCTGCTCTAATCGTCATCAACTACTTTCTCGTACATGGATTAGGCCTGTTCTTCTGCTCCAGCTCCAGTTTCTTGAGGTGAGAATATAAGAACTGCATTTTAGATTTTTTTATTCTTTTGAGTTAGGCTTGGATGGCTATGTTTTTTCCCTTTGACTACCTTTGCAGTATACCATAGGTTTTGGACCATTGTGTTTTCATTCTCCTTGGTCTCCATAAATTGTTTAAATTGATTTTTAATTACCTGGTTTACCCATTTTTAGCAGGATGGTTCTTAGTTTCCAGGTGTTTCACTTTCTTCCAAATTTTTCCTTGTGATTGAGTTCTAGTGTCAAAGCTTTGTGGTCTGAGAATATGCAGGGAATAATTTCAGTCTTTTGGTTTGTTTGAGATGTGTTTTGTGACCCAGTATATTGTCTATTCTGGAAAACATTCCGTGTGCATTCAAAAAGGATGAGTATTCTGTTGTTCTGGGGTGTAGTGTTCTATATCTATGATGTCCATCCTGTCTAGTATTTCATTTAAAGATCTTGTTTCTTTGTTGATTTTCTGCTTAGGTGATCTGTCTATTGCTGAGAGCAGAGTGTTGAGGTCCCCTACTATAAACGTATTTTTATCTATATGTCTCTTTATTCTGGTTAAGAGTTGGCTTTTGCTGCTCTCCTGTTGGGGGCATAGATATTTATAATTGTCATATCTACTTGTTGGATACATCCTTTAAGAATAATATAGTGTCCTTTTGTATCTCTAACTACAGTCTTTAGTTTAAAATCTAATCTGTCTGACATGAGAATTGCTACCCCAGCTTTCTTTTGAGGTCCATTGCCATGAAAAACAGTTTTCCATCCCTTTACTTTCTGTCTGGATGTATCTTTAGGTTCATGATGAATCTCTTGTAGACAGCAAATGGATGGGTCATGCCTTATTATCTAATCTGCAACCCTGTGGTGTTTGATGGGAGCATTTAGGCCATTCACATTGAGAGTGATTATTGAGAGATATTGTTTTAATGATGTCATGTTGCCTGTGAAGTCTTCTATAGATTGTAAATTTCTCTTCTGTATCACTCTTGGGGCCTTTTTACTTTTATTGAACCCCCCTTAATATCTCCTTAAGGCTGGTTTTGTGGTTACGAATTCGGTCAGTTTCTGCCGATCCTGGAAGGTCCTCATCTCTCCATCAATTCTGAATGACAGCCTTGCTGGATAAAGGATCCTTGGCTGCATGTTCTTCTCAGATAGAGCTATAAAAATATCCTGCCAACCCTTCTTTTCTTGCCAGGTCGACAGGTCTGAAGTTATTGTGATATTTTTACCTCTGTAGGTAAGGAATCTCTTCGCCCTGGCAGCTTTCAATACTGTATCCTTGGATCTCATATTTGCAAATTGCACTATGATATGACGTGGTGTAAGTTTGCCGTGATTGACTTTGGGAGGGGTCCTCTCCACCTCTTGGACATGAATGCTTGTTTCCTTTGCCAGATTAGGGAAGTTTTCAGCTACAATTTGTTCAAATATCTCTTCTAGACCTCTCTCTTTCTCCATCCCCTCAGGGATGACAGTGATTCTGACATTGGAATGTTTCATTGAGTCAGTAATCTCCCATATTCTACATTCTTGAGATTCGATATTTTTGAGGCAGGTTTCTGTTTTAACTTTATCTTCTACCATTCTGTCCTCCAATTCAGTACTTCGTTCTTCTGCCTCATTTACCCTGGCTGTCAGAGCATCTAGTTTAGACTGCATTTGATTCATAGTATTTTCAATTTCTGCCAGTCTTGCTCTCATTTCCGCCATTAGAGATTCTATATTGTCGTTAATAATTTCATTAATTTTTTTCAAGCCTACACATCATCTTGACCATTGTTACTCTGAACTCCATCCCTGATAATTTGGTTATATCCATATCCATCAGTTCTGTGGCAGAGGCCACAGTCCCTGTCTCCTTTCTTTGCTGAGTGTTTCTCCTCCTCATCATTCTGATGAGGAGAGGTTGCGGGGATGCACAGAGCCCGAATTATTGACCAGGACCCAGGCAGTGTTCACTTGTTTTATAGGGACCTTAGAGATGTGGGCTTCTTGATTTTTCAGCCTGCCTTCTCAGGGAGGGACCTGCCTTGCTGATACTCAGGCAACCTTGTTTGGGTAGAGTCACCCTGTCCCCTGCATGGGGGGATGGGTATGGGCACAATGTGAGCTTGTATTTCCTGGCTTTTGTTCTCTGGCAGCTTTCCCTGGCGGTTTTCTATGACTCTTCTGAGAGTCAGAGCAGCAGTAGCTGTATCCTAGCCTCTGTCTCAGAACAGAGTGATTGCAGTCTGCTCTCCACTGAGCTCTCTTGGCCACTTTAACTCTGTTTCTGTCAGTGCTGCCTAAAACCCTGTGGTGTCCCAGGTTGTGTGCCACACAGCCACTCTCCCAGTCCTCACTTCCAGGGCCAGCACATCTCTGTCTTTTGTGCTTCTAATACTGCCAGCCACACCTGGTTCCTGCACGCACTCCCGAGCTCCCTGTTTCAGTGTGGTTCGAGCGCATGCTCTCCCGAGCTCCCAGTATCAGTCCGGTTCAAGGGAGTGCTCTGGAGTGCCAGTTTTCAGTCTGGTTGCACGTGCTGCTGAGCTCTTGGTTTCAGTCTAGTTCGAGTGGGGGCTCCAGAGCTCCGGTTTTCAGTTTGGATGTGCACGTCCCCGGGCTCCTGGTTTTAGTCTGGTTCCAGTGAGCACTCCAGAGCTCTGGTTTTCAGTCTGGTCATTAACACATTCCCAGGCTCATGGTCTCAATCTGCTCTCTCGTGGGTGCCTGTCCGTGAGTCTGGCCGGCTCCCCAGTGCAGGTGGCTACTGCTTCCCGGCACACGAGTGCAGTGGCTCCCTCCCCTTTCTGTTTGTCTTCCGATATCTGTGTGCAGATTCACAGCTCCCCACTTCATACCTCAAAACTCAGTGCTGGAGATGTTCATTTGTGGAGATCCAGATGTATCTTCCTGTGTCTCAGGCTGATTCCATGGGTTTTCAGGATGGTCTGGTAAATATCCAGTTTGACTCAGGGGACCAGATGGAAAAGGGGCCCCTACTCCTCTGCCATCTTTTCTCCCTCTCAATGATAAAGTATTTTTAAAATTAAGGTATGTAGTGTCTTTTCTAAGGATTTTATTTCTTTATTTGGGAGGGTGACGTACAGGCTGGGGGTGGGGGAGGTGAGGTGCAGAGGGAAAGGGAGAAGCAGACTCTGTACTGAGCAGGGAGCCCAAATTGGGGCCAGTCACAGGAACCTGAGATCATGACTTGAGCCAAAGGCCGACTCAACCGACTGAGCCACCCAGGCACTTCAAGGTATATAGTTTTTGTCAGGAAACAGTGCTATTACACACACAAAAGACTACAATAGAGTGTAAACATAACTTTTACATCTAATAGGAAACAAAAAAATCATTTGACTCATTTTATTTCAATATTTGCTTTATTGGTCTGGAACTAAACCCATATCTTCAAGGTCTTGCTTTAGATCAGTGGAGCATAGTTGAGAGCCCAGAAATAAATCCACATGTCTATGGTCAACTGATTTTTTTCCCAAAATCATTCAAGGGAGGAAAGAATAATATTTCCAATGAATGGTACTGGGACAAAGTGGATAGCTATATGAAGGAGAATAAAGTTGAATTACCTCACATCATAAGGAAAAATTAACATAAATGTATTAAGATGTAAATGTAGGAACTGAACTATAAAATTCATAGACAAAAACATAGGGGTAAATTCCCATGACTTCAGATTTGACATTTAAAAGGACAAGCAACAAAAGAAAGAATGGGTAAACGAATTTTAAAACAATTTTGCTTCAATGGATTATCAAGAAGGTGAAAAAATAACCCACGGAAGTGGGGGGGATATTTGTAAATCATATATCTGATAATGGACTTATACGAGTATAAAAAAACTCTTACAACTCAGTAATAGACAAAAAAAACAATTAAAAATGGGCAAAGGATCTGAATAGACAATTCTCCAAAGAAAATAAACAAATGGGCAGTAAGCATATGAAAACATGGTAGATATTATTAATCACCAAGGAAATACAAATCAATATCACAATGAGACACCATTGTTCATCCACTAAAATAGTCAGAATACAAAAGTGAGATAACTAGTTTTGACAAGGATGTAGGGAAATCAGATATTATGTATCTCTTGATAAATAAACTAGTAACCTAGAGAGTCAAACTGTGGAATTCATTCTAAATGAAGCAAGAAAGAATAAAGAGATTAAAAAAATGGTAAATATTAGTAACAAAAGATATGAAGGAAAGCAATAGAAATGACAACACCTGGAAAATGGGAGTGCCAGGAGGAAAAAAAAATATGGAAATCTGAACTTCCCCAGATCAAACAAAAATGCTTCAGATTATAAGTGCCTAAAGAATGAGCAACAGGATAGGTAAGGGAAAACCCATACCTAGATACATTAATGTGAAGCCTAATAAACCATAGATTAAAGGAGAATTATAAATGTTTCTAGATAGAAAGAGCAGAGTAGCTATTCAGGAACACATAGGACAGTAACTGATCTCACAAAGAGAGAGGAAAAAAAGCACTAACTGGTTGGGATAAAAGGGAACATATTCCAAACTCCATGTTGTGTAAGGCTGGAGGCCCCATGCTGCTGGGAATATTCTCGGGAATATCACAAAAATTGATATTTGAGGGCAATTTTATGTTTTATTATGCTTGGAATAGCATCTATCACTTACATAGCCCTTTAGAGTTTATACAAAATACTTCCACATCCTTATCACATGATAAGACTGGTCTCCTTTAAGTACAACAAGGCATGTGCAGCTGAAGAACACCACACTCTTGCTCAGGTATTATTCTTAATTTGTTTTAGGTTTCAATCACTTTTCTATTAAAAGAAGTACGCCACTATCCTTAATAAGAACTAAATTCTGGCATGTAAAGTACATAGTTTACTTTTGTAGTTTAGGAAGTAGGTCATAGCAGGTTATTGGAACACACAGAACAATATCACTTCTAAAAGTGAATATCAAAAATATATTAACTGCTGTTATGGGCTGGCTTTCAGCATTTTCATTTCTCTAATCCTTTCTTCCTGGTTGTGAGATACTAGATTATAGACAAGTTTTCTTCTTCTTCTTCTTTTTTTAAAGATTTTATTTATTTATTTGAGAGAGAGAGCATGAGTGGGGGGAGAGACAGAGGGAGAGGGAGAAGCAGGCTCCCTGCTGAATAGGGAGCCTAATGTGGGGTGATCCCAGGATCCTGGGACATGACCTGAGCCAAGGTCATAGGCTTTTTTTTAAGATTTTATTTATTTATTTGACAGAGATGGAGAGAGCCAGCAAGAGAGGGAACACGAGCAGGGGGAGTGGGAGAGGAAGAAGCAGGAATCCAGTGGAGGAGCCTGATGTGGGGCTCAATCCCAGAACACCGGGATCACGCCCTGAGCCGAAAGCAGACGCTTAATGACTGAGCCACCCAGGTGCTCCCAAAGTCATAGGCTTAATTGACTGAGCCATCCAGCTGCCCCGACAAGTTTTCTTCTTTAAAAAAAAAATGCCCCCAAATGTAAACTTTTCTCAAGAAACTGCTACAGTGTTTTCTAAAACAATTGTACCATTTTACATTTTCATAGTATATTAGCCTGGGTTCTCTAGAGAAACAGATCAAATAGAGTGTATATTCATGTAGAAAGAGACTTATTATAAGTGATTAGCTCACGATTATGGAGACTGAGAAGGCCCAAGATCTGCAGTTAGCAAGTTGGAGAACCAGAAGGTGGTGTCACTCCAGTCTGAGAGCTGATGTTTCCTAAAGGCAGAAAAAGACTTCTCCCCCTGATCAAAGGGGTCAGACAGGGCTTCCCTCTTATTATCAGGAAAGGTCAGCTATTTTATTCAACTCAGTCCTTCAATTGATTGGATGAGACCCATTCACATTAGGGAGGGCAGTTTGCTTTACTCGGTCTACCTGTTCAGATGTTAATCTCACCTAAAATTTCCTCAGGGACACCTCCAGAATACTGTCTGACCAAGTATCTGGGTACTGTGTGGCCCAGTCAGGTTGACACATAAAAGTAACCTACCACATATAGCACCAACAATATATTACTCTTCTAGTTGCTTCACATCCTAAGACTTGGTAACTTGGTAATGTCGAGTGTTTTATTTTTAACAATTCTGCTGGGTATATAGTAGTATCTCATTGTAGTTTTAATTTGCATTTCCCTGGTGACCATCTTTTGATCGTTGAGCATCTTTTTTGTGTACTTATTGTTTATTTGTATGCTTTTGTATAAAATCTGCTCAAATCTCTTGTCCATTTTTATTGGATGTTGTCTTCTTTTTATTGAACTGTAAGAGTTCTTTTTATATTCTGGATACAAGACATTTATCAGACATGCACATTGTGAATATTTTTTCCTAGTCTGTTGCTTTCCATACCTATATATGTGTCTCTGTATTTATGTTTCTAAGATCAAGTATATACACGTATCTGAGTATATGTATATGTGTGTATTTTATAGTTCTTTTACCATCATTTTAGTGGTATATTTTTGGGAGGTGGCAGTGAATAAATGCATATGTTTAGTTTGACACATTTTATTCGAAGTCTATATGTGATTTTTCATCTATGCTTTCTAAATGCTTTTTGCATGCTGTTTAGAGCCTATGTTACATTACATTATTGTGATTTGTTGACACATTTGCTGGATTCTGGACTGTTTGAAGATAAGATTAGATCTTCCTCTATATATTCCCAATGACTAGCATACACCCAGACAGTTATTTTGCACTTCAGTATATTGAGAGAGGGATACTATTTGTTTTGGGAAAAGTTGAGGTGGTGATGGTTTTCTCCAGGATTCTTTTCTCTCTCTTTGTCATTGTGTTGGTGTGTGCCTTTTGGAAAATCCAACTGGAAGTGCCAAGTGTGGTAAGTCAGTGTTTTTTACAAAGTCTTCTCTAATTAAATCACAGTGAGCTTTAAATTAGAGTAGTGGTCTGCAAACTTTCTGTAAAGGTATGGAGAATAAATACAGGTTTGCAGACCATATGGTCTCTGTCACAACTCTGAAACTGAATTGTAGCATGAAAGCAGCCACAGATAGTAATACATGAGTAGGTGTGCCTATGTTCAAACAAAATGTTATTTATAAAAGAAGCAGTCCCTATTTGCTTTCCTCCCAGATGAATGACTACCAAGCATCAACCTGAAGACTAGATAAGGCTAGAGAATTTCATTGGCCCTAGAGGGATACTGATATTTGGGGATTATTCAATTGAAATCTGGTTTTGTGCCCTTAAATATATAGATGTTCAAAAGCCCTGCCCACATACTTTGAGTTTCCAATCAGCTTTTCCATACCTAAGTTGAAAATAAGACCTGACAGACAAGTATCATCCAACATTTTGGTAAAACTTTCATATGAAAAGCAGATGAAAGCAACTAACTATATAACTAAACAAAGGTAACCATTGGAAACAGAGAAATTAGAGAGCAGAAGAAACTTTATATAAGAAAAGATACTGCTTCTGTGAAACAAGAACAGGATGATACAGAAAAGGAATGATCAGAACACAGGAGAAGGCTCTTGGGATTTAATAATATATGCTTCTCCCAAAACCAACCAAATAAATAAAAGAATTCAGAAGGAGGATGGGAAGATAATGTTGAGGAAATTACCCAGAAAATAGAACTACAAAAAAAAAATGTGAACCGGTGTTTGACTATCTAATTGGAATTTTGGAAAGGGAGAAAAGGTAAAATTATGGGTAGGGAATTATCTAAGAAGTGACATAAGCCATTTTCAATAGCAGAAGTCTAACATAGAAAATAAAGACACTATCATGAAATTTCAGAGCACCAAGGATAAAGAAAAGATCCTTTAGGTATTCAAAAAGAGAAACGAGGTCACCTTTAGGTCAAAAAGAGAAATTAGGTTACGAAACTGTTGGAAATCAGTATGGTACTGAATTTTGCAACAGCAACTCTGATTGCCAGAAGACAATGGAGCAGTGCTCTATCAAGGCATCATGCCAAAATAATCTTCCTAATACTTAAAATTGGTCACAAGACCCTTGTTTAAAGTTTTTCAGTCATTTCCCATTATGTGGGGTTAGGGTCTATGATCCTTGGAATGGTGTATCAGATTATTCACAGTATGAATCAGGAGTTTTTTACATTTCTCTTCACTTGTTGAACACATAAAAAACTGAGGTTATTTTAGTGGCAAGTTATGTGTCCAATGTTTCCCTGAATATCTTGTACAGGTCCATATCTTCTGCCTTAATTTAAGCCTGAGAGAAAGTCACAGAGTGTTATAGACCTCTTCTTATTATTCAATGACACTTCAAATGTCCCCTCTTCCTTGGAGTTTTCAAGTTTAGTAATGTCCCTTGTTTAGTAAGAGAACAAAGATATCAGGAAGAGACCTGTTAAATTGAAAATAGGGTCAGCTTGTGGAATTTGTGCCCCTCTCCCTATCCAAATCAAGCACAATTAATCACTCTGCCATGCTCCCATAATGTTAAAATAAGACAACCTCTCCTATCTAATACCATCATATTACAATATAGTAATTGAACATGATTCTTATCTGCCCCCCCCTGCAATTTTGAGCTCGACAACATGGTCTGTGTTTAATCTTTGTATCCCAGTACCTAGATTTGTGTCTATCTAAATTGATACTAAGTATCTCTTAAATTGAAAGGAATTAGTAAACATGCTAAAGTAAAAAAGCAAAACAAAATAGCTCTAGTAGGGCTTATAGTACTAGTGGTTGCTTGATATGATTGATATGAAAATTTGATATGAAAATTCAAGTGTTCTCTGGTCTCTGAACACTATTATATGTCCCTTATCCATTAGCCAGATGTGCTACATCAACTAACTGGGATCAAGTGAAGGGTTATACATCCCTTCTGATAGATGAATACGTATTACCTTCCATATAGGGTGCCAGAGGCATGATCATATTCTCCCCTGGTGTTTCTTATTCTTCTGCTATAAGAAGGAAAATATCAAGGAGATAAGGATGAAATCAATTAAATGAAAATAGTATCAGTTTGTGGAATTTTATAAAAATGATATATCCTTATAAAAACAATATAATTTTCTTCCACTTGGTATAGTTATAATTCTAATATTACAGGCATCATAGAACTTATAAAAGGACAAGTACATTTATTTTGGGGCAGTGCTCTGACATTTCAAATGGTAGGAAACATGCCAATTTCTAAAATGAAAAAACTTTTATAAAAATGCAAATGAAAAATTATTTCAGCATCCTAAATCCAAAATTTAAAAAAAAGGGCTATTTCCTTCAAATGTTGAAGAGCATCATGTTTGAGAGAAGACAGTTAATTTAAAACATTAAGGAAAAATTGATGGAATTGTTAATGGAAAATGGAAGATTACAGCTTTTAGTGACATGTTAGACAAGCACATTTAAACAATTTAAAAGTTCTTTCCCCCTACAAGATCGCTTATGTCTCATTTCTGAGCTGTCAGTGTCTTTAATTCATTCCAGCTGCTTCTGATTAGTTCATCTTTTTGAGGCAATGTAGTTTTATTGTGATGAGTGAAATGTATCTTTTCTAATGCACATGAAAAACAGCTCTCAGCAGGACCCATAAAGAGTCCTTATGATGGTGTCTACCCCATTTTATTAATCTAAGTTACATTTCAGATGATGAGAGTCTGAGCAAATAGTGAGGACGGGAGGGATGAGATTTTCAAATGACCAAGCATGTATGTGTGTGCGTGTGTGGGGGGGGAGTGTGTGTGGGTTAGTGTTAAAACAGGGAATATGTGTGCCATATCCTGTTTCATACTAGTACTATGTCACCCCAACCAGTGGAAGAATGGTACCAAGCTGCTGGAGTAGACCCAGATAAGGAGTGATGGTGGCAGCAATGCCTTCTCAGCTGGCACAAAACATGCTGGAGGCAGTGAGAATTTTAGCCTCAAGTGCCCAAGGGTTGTCATGTGTGAGCTCTAGGACTAAGTTTTACTGGTTATTTATCAGTATTGTCCTTATGGGACCTTTCCTGAAGGAAATATCAGGTGGCTTCCAGAAAGTGGTTGTATTCCTGCACAATCTGATGTGGAGTTTTGGACAAAAGTTGGGTTACCTTTAGAGAAGAAAGGTGGTACATGAGTGATTCCCAGAGCTAGTGAAAGTATCAAAAGCAACACCAGATCCTTCAAAATATATCCAAATCATTGTCCTATTCTGTCAGTCTTTAGTGCTTCTACCCTACCTGAATGCCGTCATTGCACACCTGAATAGCAACAGATAGCCTCTCAATCATGTTTCCACCTTCCTTTCTTGTTTCCTTACAACCCACTCTCCCCATAGCAACAAGAGGAATATTCTTTAAAACAAAATTACATTACTTTCCTCCTTAAAATCCTCCAGTACCTTCCCATTTCACTTAGAATAAAATCGAGACTCCTTGTGATGGCTTTTAAGACCCCACATGCCCTGACGCATGACGATATCTCCAATATAATCATCTGCCACAGTCTCCTCTGGCCACAATTACTTTCTTGTGGTTCCTGCCTAGGGCTTTAGAATGTTCTGTTTTACCTCTGCCTGGAACATTCTTCTTGCAATCTTTTCTATATTTGAGTCTTTCCATCTTATCATTTAGGCCTTAGCTCAAATACCTTAAACCAACTTAAATTACATATCCACACCTCCTCCATCACATTATCCTCTTAATTTTTCTTCATAATATATATTACACTTGCTGTTATAGTATCTTCCATTTTATCATCTGTCTCCTTCCCCAATCCATTAGAATTTAAATTTTATTGGGGTTGTGGAATTATCCGTCAAACTGCCCTTAGCTCCCAAACACTGCCAACTTCTTAGAGACACTCAACAAAAGTCATTAAATTGATTGTATGAGACCTTTTCATGGGATAATACATGTATCCTGCGGTGGCCTCTCCACTCTCAAACTATGAAACAAAACAAAACAAACAAACAAAAAAGTACTTAACAGCACTGTCTCTGTCTCTGTCTCTGTTTCTGTCTCAGTCTCTGTCTCTAACTCTTGCTGTCTATCTCTCTTATCTAAACCATGATTATAATACCACCTATACTTGGTGGATGGAAATCCTGCTCTTCCCTTGATCAGATGATGCTGACACAATGCTTTTGGTGACCCACAAGCTGCTGGACTGAGTCCACCTGCCAGTCCCCCATCAAAGTAATGAATGATCTCTCCCCTCAAAGAATTTGTTATCTAAAGGAAAAGGTGGACAAATGAGTAGAAGGTTCAGGGAGAAGCAATTATAACAGGATATTTGGGGTACCAAGTTGGGCAATTCCTTGGGCTCCCTGAAGCCTCAGCTATCGCCTGAAGATGAGCAGAGATTCTAGGTAAAGGAGGTAGAGAGGGATATTTTAGGCAGAGAAAGATTTAGGTGGCTTACATCATTTTTACAGGGAACATAACATCCTCAGGTGGAGCTTCCATTTGGAAAACATTAATTTAACCAAAATCAATCAAGCAACAATTGAGCTATGCTGTGTCCTGAGAATGTAATTTAGTGAGAAAAGATTGGGGTCTGGTTCAACTGGTTTCACTCAGCATCCTCCCCTCTTTGGAACTTGACATGATCTTTGTAGCAACCTGTCTTCTTTCTTCCTCAATCTTGTGCTCACCTGTGAGTGTTCTGTCTCTTCTGTCTCACCCCCGCTTTTTCCTCTGGTACAATCCCAAATCCTTCAGCATTATTATCAACTCACCTCCAGTTACTTTAATCTTGCACTTCAGCCAATTGTCAGCATTTCCTTTAAGTTGTGATCTGAGATGAGTTTATTTCCAAGGGCATATTTTTCCAGAAGCAGATTCTGAGAAGAATCCAATTATCTAAGAAGTTTAGGAGGTGATTCTAGGAAGCCCTGAGTGGAGTGAGCAAATGACTTGGAAGGAAAGGGAGCCAATAAAGAAAGCTGTCCTGAGCAGACTATCACTGTGGGCAACTTGGGCTTAAGCCCACTAACTTTGGGAGACAATGTAGAACAGGTCTCAGAGTTGTTTCCTGAGGGGTGAGGAAATAGGTATTTCTATACCAACTCCCGCCTATCATTGCTCGGGGGCCACCCACAGGGTCTTAACTCCCTGGTACCTGTGGCCACTGGGAGCCCTCATGCAGCGGGGGCAGGTTCCAGCAGAAAGAAGGTCTCATGCCAGGTTAGCAGAGAGATGAGCCCTAAAGGCATCATCAACAGCATCTGACTTACTAAACTTCTATTGCCTGGCCTTTCTTCTGACCTCCATTCTTCTCTCTCCCTCACACTCAAACTATGTTTGTTGCAAACACCACAATAACCCATTTAACCACAAATATCAGTGCAACTTAACAGCTGAAGGCTTAATATCCAGATGCTACCTCATGCAATGTCTTATGCATCTTGCCTTTGCCCTTTCTCTTCTCAATTCAAACCTCATATGCTAAACAAAATAAGTCACTTGTTATTATGAGCACTGGGTGTTATATGTAAGTGGAGAATCACTAAATTTTCCTCCTGAAGGCAGTATTATATTATGTGTTAACTAACTAGGATTTAAGTAAAAATGGAAATAAACACAAAAAGAAAAAAAGTAATAAGTCAGAGAAAGACAAATACCATATGATCTTACTCATATGTGGAATTTAAGAAAGAAAACAGATGAACATATGGGTAGAGGGAAAAGAAAAAAAGGAGAGAGAGAAACAAGCCATAAGAGACCCTTAATGATAGAGAACAAACAGGGTTGTTACAGAAAGTTGGGTGAGGGATGGGCTAGACGGGTGATGGGCATTAAAGAGGGCATTGTTGTGATGAGCACTGGGTGTTGTATGTAAGTGATGAATCACTAAATTCTACTCCAGTAACCAATACTACATTGTATGTTAACCTAAAATTCAAATGTAAACAAAAGAGAAAGAATGGTAGAAAAAAATAAAAATAAAATAAAATTTCAAATTTCTACATTCAGAAATGCTGCTACAGAACAAAATAAAACAAAACAAACAACCCTCATAGCCTCTCCCTGGACTATGGCAGCAGGCTCCTAATTAGTCTCCCTGCTCCCAGTCTCTCCATGCCACTTCTCCTCACTTACTGTTGCCAGAGTAATGTTCCTAACACAGAGCTCACACTTGCATTCACCTTGCCCTCATTTATAAAACCTTTTGGAAGTATGGAATTGCTGCTTAGTTTAGCATTTCAGATTCTTTAAAATAGGGGCCATATCTATATATGCAGATTTCCGGTATTTCCTTAGAGGTTATGCACATTCCTTACCACTCCTATTCCCTGAGCTTGCCCTGTATTTTCTCATCTGCTTGCCTTTGTCCCATTTGAAATGCCAGTCTCACCTTACCCCTCCCACCATCCGTTTGTTGAAATTGTAATTGTTTTCACAATTTCCCTCAAATGACAACTCCTCCAAGAAACTCTCTTCTTTGTCTCTCGTGGTATTTTTTCTTTCTGCCATGGCCCTTGTCAAATTTTGCCATGTATTACTGTCATTCCCTTGCTATGTTATAAGACCCTCATGGAAGAAAGGAACTAACATGCAGTGCTTTGCACATAGAAAATAGTTCTTGAATTGAATTATATACATAATATAAATTGTTGCCAGAGGTGTATTTTTCAAGTATACATTCAGCTTATCAATAAATTTTAAATATATACGAAGGAAATATGTTTTGCTCAGATGTAAATGGGATTGTCTGACTTGTCTCACTCAGGTGACAGACATTTACACAATGGGTATTATTGTAAAGCACTAAGCAGAAGTCATAACATCATTAAATATGCTACTGATTCCAGGTGCGGTATCAAATGTCACAGAGATGACTAGCTCACAGATAAGTAATGTCTAATTGGCTTCTTCTGAATTTAATTGCAGGAATTAAAATACAGAATATCTGGTACACATAAAGCATTCTCCCCTACTCACAGAGACCACAACCTTCAGCTGCCTACTGTAATCATATCCAAGGCTTCTAATTGTAATCGTACCCAAGAAAGGACAATCTCTGCCTCAAAGGTCGGGTCAAGGACAGCTCTGGGTATGGGTCAGGTCTGCCTTGGGTATGCACATCCTCTATGACCAATCTTTGGTTATCTTCCTTTGGAGTCACCCTCTTCCTCTGTGCCTGTTTTCTAGTGTTCCATCACTCATGACTGGTGCTCACTGATTAATGCTCTGTGTCCCAGCAGCAACTGAACCACCCAGGTACTCATCACGGGCAAGCTGCCCTACCTCTACAGTAATGTTAAATTAAGAAGGGACAATTCCTTAATAAATCAGTGGCAGAATAAAACTGAATCCTTTATTGGTAGTCATGAAGAGCATGCTGAACCATGAGGGGAAAACATTGCTAAATAATATAGCATGCCAATAATGGGTCACACACTGTGTTGAGGTATTTTATATATCTTAACTTATTTCATTCTTATAGCAATCAGGAAAAAAAGAAAATATTCCCACTTTACAAGTGACTAACTTCCTCAAGATCAAATCATTAGTAAATGGCCATACTGAGATTTGGGTCACCTTTCTAATTTAAAAAGAGACATCTTTCTACCAGAGAAATGATGAAAACCTGAGTTCCTAATATTTCATGGTACAAAGAGAGTCATTATATCTGCTACTCAATCCACCCAGCATATGGTAGGCATTTAAATATTTGTTAAACACATGAAGGAAAGAAGGAAAGAAGGAAGGAAGGAAATAAAGAAGGAAGGAATGTTGTCAATGACATAGAAGGCATTTATCTTTTGGTTACATAATTTAATTAAGGGCACACAGACAGGGTATCTGAAGGGTGAGCTATCATCATTAAATAATAAGGCATATGCCCTCAGATCTATATCTCTCATGATTTCCTCCCTAGCATGAAAGATGGAACTTGCTATGACAGAAACGAAGTGCTATTGGCTTTATTATTATTTTAGAAATTTCTTTTCAAGGTATCCAAATCAGCAAAGAAGAAGTCAAAATGTCTCTCTTCGCAGATGACATGATT
>NC_048227.1:38758966-38784819 GCF_002007445.2 Ailuropoda melanoleuca
CCTTGTCCATTTTTGCCATTCTAACTGGCATAAGGTGGTATCTTAGTGTGGTTTTGATTTGAATTTCCCTGGTGGCTAATGATTTTGAGCTGGGTTTAAACCAGGTTGGTAAACAAATGGCACAATAGACTTCTGAGAAGCTAAAGTTATTCTCCAGGAAAGTACTTTAAAAAAAAAACCAAATTAGTTGGAGAGATTGAATATTATTCCTGTTTTTTGAGTGCTTTGTATTTTATAGGAGCAATGTCATGTAGAAATCATTTTGTTATCTCACATTATGTTCCATAGTAATTTATTTTGAAATGTTCTAGATAGAGCCTTTAGGACCGAAAGGAATCTATGGCTCAATAGAACAGTTTGTTCTCATCAACATCTTGCATCCACTTAGTACAAATGGAGGAAAGAGACAGTTCATTAGATTCTTACTCTATGGTTTCAATGTATGATTCATAAAAGAGCTTGAATGTTATCACAGTTTTCATAGCTCAGTATTGTCCTGGAGGGATGCACAGGCTAAACAGTAGGCATTTAGACTATATAATCTCCAAGAGCTTTCCAGCTTTGACCTTGAAAACTTCTCTGTTCTATGACAGCTTAAAATCTTTTGGGTGTCAAGGATAGGAGAAACCTTCCCATGCTCATACATATTCATGCACAAATTCTCAGCACCAGCTTGTTTGGTTACTAAAACACTTTTGGTTAAGTAAGTAAAAAATAAAGAAAATAAGATGCATAAGAGACTCTCAGAACACCAGCTCTGAAGTTTTTTTTTTTCCTTTTTGCTGGTGGGTAAAGTTTTAGGAGCCAGAAGGCACTGAGTCTCTGATGGGGGATGAGGAAGGGAGAGCAAAGGGATGCCCCTGGAAAAGAGAAGAGGAAAGTGGAGACCTCCCAGTTCTGCCTCTGGCTCCTGGGTTATCCTCCTTTGAGGCAAATGAGCCATATGGCTGGAGAGGGGGTGGATTGTTTTCATCACTTAGGACACGTAAGACTGGGTCTGACTACAGTTAGCCCTAAGTGAGAATCCTTAGTGTCCAGTTTGTAGCTCTATCCTTCACTGAATCTTGTTTCTGAGGTGGATTTGGGCTTTAAGTTGCTATCAGTTAGGCAGACATCAAGCACTTATTCCTTTTCTAAAATATTTCACACAAATGTTCAAGCATATATCAATGTTGAAAGGACTTTATAGTGAATATCACTACATCCACCTCCTGGATTTCACCAAGAACACTTTGTACCGTCTCTTTATTTTAACCTGTGAGAGTTCTTCCTGGCTGCCAGCACCTGGGACCCACTAGCCCACCAACCTGTTCTCCTTTCCTTTCTGCAGATGTTTCTCTTCTCACATAGGTGCCTGAGAGTGTACAGTACATGCAGGAAATCTGAATGTAGCCAGGGTGAGAGGGAGGACATCTCACCAAGTTCACAATAATAGAGCCCAAAAAGGAATATGTAGAGATATTTGAATGCACAGAAGGAAACCAGTCTCTTTTATGGAGGTGAGAGAGCTGTCTGTCCTCAACAGGAGGAAAAAGATGAGATGCAAAACAATGAGGTCTTCCTGAGTTTGAAAACTCTTTTTGGTTTTTCCATGGAACCAGTTTATCTCCTCAAGCTAAAACCTTAATAAGAACTTGTTTTCAGAGGAAAAAGTTTAAAAATTGGGTTGAAAATCTGATTCAAACTAGCCAGATATCTCAAATAAAGCACTGCTTCCATTTCTTAGTTTTTGTATTAGTAAGGCAATTCGGAAGTAAAAAATTCTCACTGTAATGTAACCCTGCCTGTAAATTACAAGAGGAGCTAGTGATGTAATATTTGCCATGTGTGCATTATGAGGTGTAACACTGTGACGCATGTGAGTGTTCTTTGCCCTTCAAGAGCCTGCCAGTTGAGGCAGCCACCTCCTGCACACATGGCTTAGGAAAGATCAGTGCAGGACCCTGTGGTGGTCCTTCCACAGTGTGTCCAAGAACATCCCAGTGTGGCAGAGTTAGGAGGAAAATGACAGAGGAAAGCAAGGAACGCTGCCAGGATAACAAAGCATGTAGTGAGTTTATTCACTTGCCAGGTGAGGAAACAGAGTCCACTGAAAACATTTTGCGTTGTTCACTGAGTATGAAAAAGTCAGGATGGTTTATGTGTTGGAAAACGATTGAAAAGTTTACATTCTGGAGAGTGCATGGCTGATTCATCAAGTCCCATTGCACACTGGCTAAATAAAAGACTCTCCAGTTGGATCCAAGAGGATTCTGGCACATTGGGGTTTTCAAAGGTTTTAATCAATTATCAGCTTTATCAGCTTTGGTGGATGGCTCAAAGTTCACAGGGCTTAACAGCTTCAGTTGTGGTGAAACAAAGCATTCCATTTTGTTATTGCCTAGATAAATGCTGTTGTAAGTGGAAATCTTTCCTTTCAAAAGTATAGAGATCCCCTAATTCAGAGGTTTTTAAGACTGTATCTACTTTTCTTTCTTTCTAATCCCCTCCCCTCCCCTTTCTTTCGCTTCCCTTCTCTTTCTTTTAAAGCAGTGGAAACTTTTCTCCAAATATGTTCTTTCATGGTTATAGTGCACACGGGGACTTGAAGTCCCCTCCGCTCAGCACCCAGCCTGGCTCCCCACCCATGCACCTGGAAGGGGAATGCTGAGTGGTGCGTGGTCTTGGCAGAGCATGAGGAAACCAAGAAGTCAAGGGACTTGCCGCCAAAAAACCTCGACATCATTATCAGCATCACCATCATCGAACCTCAGAATCAAAGTGTCAAGGAAGTTCAGGTTTCCAGGGAGACTTGAAAGTTCTTTATTCTCTCACCCTTCAACCTTTCAGCTGAGCACAAGTACATCCTCTGCTTACATTCACAGTGACAGCCTCTGCTTCTCTGAGGGTCCCTTGTCTTCAGTCAGCTCTGAGCGCTAGGAGTATGAACAAGCAATGCGCAGGCGTCGCAGCAAACACCTGTCCCCCCTCACGTTTACTTCTTAAGGATCACACAGAATGAATTGAATTCTGCTTCTACAGGAAATCTTGCTCTTATCATCCTCCTCCCCCCGCCCATCACCACCACCAGATACGTGGTGTGTCAGAATTTAGGGGAAATAGATGCGTTTTGCAGTGAGAGAAGTCCTAGTTTTGAATTCTGGTCCTCCGCTTAGAAATCGGGTGACTTGGGTTTAGGTACTTAAGTTTCTCTACTCTCCCTTTCATTGTCTGTAAAACGAGGGTAAGAAGGCCTGCATCAGAGGATTGTCTGAGGATTATATGGGATGATGTGTGTAAGGCATCAGACACAGCACCCACACAGAACGGACCCTTGGTCAGATGCAGCTGTTATTAGTTGAAGTGTGTAGACTGTGGTAGCTACAGGTGCTGTATCTAATTTGATGACTGTCTGCTGTCCTCAGGATTGATTATGGTTTTCCTTTATTTTCACTGTGACATAATAAGGTATGAACATTAGAAATGATAATTCAATGGATTTTAGAAAACAAAGTTACACGCCTCTATGAAGAATTCTTTTTTCTCATCAGAGCAGATAGAGATAACACAAAGTTTTAAACCTCTGGTTTTTCTCCTTTGGCTATGCCATGTGCATTGGTAACTCCTGCATTGAAGTGGGATGCAGTGGGAGCTAAGTCTAGAAAAGCTAATTATGGCAAAGGGGAGCTGCTTTTCAGTCTTGTCTGTATGCAAAGCAGTGGGATGGAGGCTGCTTCCTTCTTGACTTTTCTGCAAAGCAGTACGTCTGCCAGGAATTCACAAACACTGGGCACCGCTCACATTTTTAGCTGAACAGGTCACAGGAAAGCCATTGAAAGTGCGACCAGAACTTACTGGGACACTTTAGCCAACAGTGGAGTAGACACATGTAGTATTTCATATTATGCTGGGTGCTAGTTTTCCTTTTGAACTACATGCTCCTTCTACTAGCATTCCTGAAACTTTGGTTAACTGATTATGCTTAATACAAATATGTACATCTATATTGTATTATATATAATTATTTACTTTCTGATTATACTTCATTTTGATTGGTGAGGTAATATTATAAAAATATTATCCTTAGTTTTAATGATTTCATACTCTCTTCTAATATTTAGGGATATACAGGCTTTTACACAGTTGCAATTGGAATGTTCATGAAGTTTTGTGTTCTGATTTGCTTACATAAATATTTGCTGTGTTGTTTTCATGATGGTGATTTTAAAAGAAGCATAATTATGCAACATCTTTTACTTAACAGTGCTGCCACTGACATCTATTTAAGTTTTTTTTAGTGTATTTCCTTTATAAAAATTCAAACTTTACTAATTGGGGATCAGTGAGTTGTGATGGACTGGAATTTTTCTTGAAATAGGTTGACTTCATGAGTTGGATCCTGAGGTAATTAATGAAATTCAGAAAGATTTCATTAGCCAAGTCTTTAAAAAAGGACAAAGATGAGGCTGAGTCTTAGAACCATTGCAGAAGTTTGAAGGTTTCTTTTCTCATTTTTCCATGTGCCTGTCTCCAAGCACCTGTTTAATTTTCCTCTCCTGCTTCAGCCAGATTTTCTGTTTTTTTTCAGCCCAAATGACAGAGAACATGGCTGCCTACAAATTCCAGAATTTTATACATTGCAGTTGGAGCCACTGAACAGAACCACCACTTTCTAGTTTTTAGTTGCAAACACCCAGCAGTGAAGGATGAAAATGGCCATTGTGAAATCATATGTTTAATTCTGGAACTACCCATGTGACCAGGAGCTGGTGTCTGGGTCAGGGTCAGGTCCACAACCTTGGCCATGTTGGGGGTAAATGCAGGTCCACATCTACAAAAATGTTGCTCCATTGGAATGTTTCTAAATGTGAGGGGCAGCTCCCAGAAAACAGAGGCCCTGGAAATATAAACTTATATGCTTAACACAGCAACAAAAACCATAGTATGTTTATTTTTAAAAATTCTTTTGATTAATTGATTTAGCAAAATATGAAAGAGTTAGAAATTAATGGACTGAAGAGTATGACCCATCTAATGATTCTTGAGACGATTTACCAGTTTAGTTTCCCCAGACTCCCAATCAATCCAAAGAACATTGAACTTCAGGGCCACTCCTCTCCTGTCCTTCCTACTGACCCAGAACACGTGGGTGCAGCTGATGTTCTTGAGCTTAGGAAGAACAATTAAGGTCAGAGTTTGAGTTGCTCTGTCCATCCTTTGAGCCCAAATGGAGTTTGTACGTTGCCGTTTGGGAAATACACAAGGGCTGCTTCCTCTTCCTCCGCTCCCGTAGCTGCTGCCTGACCAGCCGGTCTTCTTTTCTGCTGCCATTACCTCATTTTTGGAACTTCCTTCTCTATCCAGCCTTGATACAGAAGTGAACTCTTTTTACTCCTTCCTGCTGTTTCTGAAATAAGCAAAAAAAATCTCTTTGGTAATAAGCGTTCTTACTGCTGTTCACATCAGGGAAGCCAGCAGGTTTGGCCAAAATGACAAACACTGGTGAGGGCTTGGAAGAGTTTACAAATTCTGAAATTGTTTCAGGACTCCATTGAAATGTTAGTGAACCTTAAAAGGAATAGTTTTGTCCTCTTCCCTAGATCATCTGATTGATTCCCTTTCTTAGATCAACTAACAATTTCTATGCTTTTAATTACATCTTAAAGGTATTTAAAATTATTTATGTATATGCTAATTGTAGAGAATTTAGAACATGTAAAAAAGAGTGTAAAAATATCACTGATAACACCACTCAGCATCTTTCTCTTGAAAATCAGCCCACTTGATCCTGTCTGGTTTCTGTTGGTCTAAGGGACTCAGTCCCTAGACAAGGGTGGATTTGGTGCTGTGACCGAATCTTCCTCTGTGCATGTGCGTGTTTGTGTGTGCTTTGGATCCCTTTCAGAATCTACTTCCTGATAGCCTATAAAGACACCGTGGCTGTGAGAAGTCCTCATCTGTCTTCCTAGCACCCTTTCCAAAGCATCGGGTCCTGGTGTCCACCTCACAGTCCTCTGTGTTTCACATTGTGTTTGTCTCTGTTCCTTTTCCCCTCTTCCTCTGTTCTTCTCATGAAGGGGACAGTACCCTTTGAGTTTCAAGCTGGTCTGTAATGACCTAGCATGGCTTTCTTTCTCATTCTTGACGGTTTTCAGTGAGAAGTCCCCTGGCCCTTATTTTAATTTATAGTTGACTCTCCTTTTTTTTTTTAAGTTTTTATTTAAATTCCAGTTAGTTAATGTACAGTAATATTCATTTTGGCTGTGTGATATAGTGATTCAACACTTCCATACCGAGCTCCTCAAAGCAAGTGCACTCCTTGATCCCCATCACCTATGTAGCCCATCCCCCTACCCACCGCCCCTCTGGTAACCATCAGTTTGTTTTCTAGAGTTAAGAGTCTGTTTCTTGGCTTGCCTTCTCTTTTTTCTTTCCCCTTGCTCATTTGTTTTGTTTCTTATATTCCACGTATGAGTGAAACATATGGTATTTGTCTTTCTCTAACTGATTTATTTTGCTTAGTGTAATACACTCAAGCTCCATCCACATTGTTGCATATGGCAAGATTTCATTCTTTTTTTTTTTGTTGCTGAGCAACATTCCATAGTATATATGTACCACATCTTCTTTATTCATTCATCAGTCAATGGACATTGGGCTCTTTACATAATTCAACTCTTGCTGATAATGCTGCTATAAACATCAGTGTACGTGCATTCCTTCGAGTCCTTATTTTTGTAACCTTTGGGTAAATACCTAGAAATGCCATTACTGGATCATAAGGTAGATTTTTAACTTTTTGAGGAACCTCCATACTGTTTTCCAGAGTGGCTGCACCAGTTTGCATTTCCACCAACAGTGTTAAGAGGGTTCCCCTTTCTCCATATCCTCACCAACATGTGTTGTTTCCTGTGTTAATTTTAACCATTCTGACAGGTGTGAGGTTGTATGTCATTGTAGTTTTGAATTGTATTTCCCTGATGATGAGTGATTTTGAACATCTTTTCCCGTGTCTGTGAGCCATCTGTATGTCCTCTTGGGAAAAATGTCTATTCATGTCTTCTGCCCTTTTAAAAACTGGATTATTTGTTTTTTGGGTGTTCAGTTTTATAAGTTCTTTGTAGATTTTGGATACTAACCCTTTACCATATGTGTCATTTGCAAATATCTTCTCCCACTCCGTAGGTTGCCCTTTAGCTTTGTTGATTGTTTCCTTCACTGTTCAGAAGCTTTTTATTTTGATGTAGTCCCAATAATTTACTTCTGCATTTGTTTCCCTTGCCTCAAGAGACATATCTAGAAAGACGAAAACAACAGAAAGAGAAATTAAGAGAAATTAAGGAATCAATCCCATCTACAATTGCACCAAAAACAATAAGATACCTAGGAATAAACCTAACCGAAGAATTGTAAGACCTGTACTCTGAAAATCATAAAACACCAATGAAAGAAATTGAAGACGACATGAAGAAATGGAAAGACATTCCATGTTCATGGATCAGAACAAATATTTTTAACTCCTCTTATTGCTGACATCCAGGAGCCAGTTTTAAATCTAATTTTTTTTCTCTGACTTTGATTTGTCTACCTATTATTCTAGTGATTTTTTTGGCTTCTCCTGATATGTTTCTATGTAACATCATTTTGGTGTCTGCCTTTCTGCAAGTGACTCTGTTTTGTATTCATCTAACCCCTTTCTCTGTTTCTTTTTTCTTTCAATCCTATGAGATCCCCCATACGCTCACATATTCTCACCTGCCACCCACCTCAGAGGACCTGAGACCATATAAAGTCTCAAAGTCTCAGGATGGAAGGAACCCTGGGTATCTAAGTGATTGTAAAGAGTGAGTCTTGCCACCTTCAACTTACCACTCACCCACAGTGGACTGTGATGTGAGAAATAAATGTTTATTTTGGAAACTACTGAGTTTTGTTATTGTTGCTACTATTTTAACAGTTAGACTGTCTGCTAATACTGTCTCTAATAATTCCAGCCAACTTCCACTTTTTCCCTTGCCTCACATAAGTGCCCATCGCTGGGCCTCCAGTGAGTCTCTATTTCTGCTCTGAGTGACTGCTTTAGCTCTCAGTTCATTCTAGAGCCAAGGCAGTGGCCCACTGAGCTCAGTGATGGCAACATGTGCCAGCCCTGCTCATTCTCCTGTTGTTTTCTCTGTTTACCACCTCAGGCTCTGCCTCCTATTTCCACCTCCCCAGCCCTCCATTTCACTGCAAAGTCAAACGACTTTGGCGTCATAAGAAATACACTATTACTTCTAAATGAAGATACAGATGTTGTTTCTTATTCTCTTGTCTGCATTTAATAACATTTACCCCTTTTCTGAGTCTTTAGCTGTCACCTTAAAAACCACATTCTTTGCCCTCCTTAACATCAGCTCATTAAGTAACTTTCATGTGACAGGTGCTATTACTGATATATATTATCTCTGTTAGTTCTCTCAAACCTCCTGAAATTCCAGGATCATTGTCCTCCTTTCACAGAGAAGTTAAGTAGCTTGCCTAAAGTCATAAGCTTGCAAGAGAGGGAATGAAAATTATAACCTGGCTGGATCCAGGTCTTTTACACCACTGTTCAATACCATATTGTTCATTTTACCACTTACTTCTGCAGACACTGGATTCTTTTTATTTGTGTAGGCTCCAACAATGGCGAGGGGGGAAAAAGCCTAACAGAAATGTAAAAAAAAAAAATTGTTAGCAGGAACTTTCTATATGGTTGTTTTCCATCTATTTAAAGAGAAAAAATATGTTGTATATTTAGGCTAATCATTTCCAAGATAGAAAATAGCTTAGCCAATGATTATCTATATAACATGCTACCACATTCCTGTTCAATTATTTCTCATAAAAGTAGTTGGAAAGATCTCTCTAAAATTTCATTTTTAAGAAAAATAATTCTTGAGTTAAAAGTGATTTGGTGGAATTTTAGTAGAGATATTTGGTGGCCTCATGAGTTGAAAAAGGGCACCATCTTGCATCATTTTATGCATTACTCAAAGTTGTTCAGAGTTTGGGTAGCAGTAGGGGCCAGATGATGAGCGCACTTCAGCCAGTAAACTTCATTACTTCTAAAAATAACTGAACTCATGCTCTACTTTCTGGTAGTTTATTACTGTCGATAACTCAAAGGCACAAATACCAGTTCAGAAACAGAGCCCCTAGTACAAATAATAATTATTGTGCTTAGCTAACACAATTTGTAGTCATCAGTAATAATATCTATATTCCCTTTCTTATTTCTCACTTTGTTAGGACTTTTAGGAATTCATAGTTGAAAATTCACTTGTCTCTGGAACAGGAATGACAGATTTATGGCATAAGTGGGACCACTCACCACTCCTGAATCCATGGTAGACATAGATAAGAGCTCATGCAACTCCTTACTACTCACTACAGCTCTCTTCAGGCAGTCATCATGATCAATTAATTAGGGTTGATTCAATAGTTCATTCATATGACAAATATTTATTAAGCATGTACTATGTGCCATTGTGCTGCTCTATGAGAAGAAATCAGTTTGTTCTTTTGGCCATTGTCCAGATCTATTTTGTGGTTGCCAGGCACCCTGAATCTTTTCCAGTTGATAAATCAATTCCATTTGCAGCCTGTAGCTTAAACAACTTCAGGTTTCCATGACCTCTACTATAGTGGAAAAGCCCACATTTTCCTGGGGGGCAATGATATGAAGTAAAAGTCAAAGGAATAAAGAAGAGATAAACTTAGCAGCACCCAACACACATTTTTTTCTTGGCCTCTATTATTGTATGCCTTCAGCTAAGTCTGTATGGGAATGGTTGACATGAATCAAAGGCATGAATTTCATGAGTAATTTAGCAGTAATGACTCCTATTCTTAGAAATTGGGTGACATCTTTAATCATTAGAAACCTAAAAACACATTTGTCCACTATCTTCAATCTTCCTCTTTTAAGCATCTCTGGTTTTCAGCCTCATGCCAGACTGGATATTGGCTTTAGACTTACTACTGACAGCTCATATCAAGTGTCAGTATATACTTTTTTTTAAAAATGCAGTTGAGGCAAAGACTGTCTTTTTGTCAGAGGCTGTCAGGCAATCAATCCAAATGTTCCACATGATTTTGCAGACTATGATTGTGGTGCTAGATGTTTAATATGTGGCTGAAAGCTCTTCGAGGCATGTTGATAAGATTCCTGCAAAATTGTTATGGATCCCTGACTAAACTGTCCCCCATTCTACCTCTAATGAAATGGAAAGTGCTGAGGAAGATTGCACAGAGAGGTTAGATCATTAAGCATAACTTGTGGCTGGTACTTTTGGGGGAAAACTTCCAGAGGTGTTTTGTAGTAAGATGGCAGCCCAGTCTCTACAGAAAAGAGGAACTAAGTAAATTTGATGCTTTATAAAAAGCTGGAATTCCTTGAGTAGTTTCTTTACTGTGTATCTTCTCTGAATCAAATGTAAGACATCAGCCAATCTTGATTTTTACTCATCTATTGTGCAATTTGATCAGGCTAAAAGAACACAATAGGGAAATTTTTTTAAAAAACTTTTTAAAGTGAGGATGCCTGGGTGGTGCAGTCAGTTAAGCGTCGACTCTGTTTCCAGACTCTTGGTCTCTGCTCAGGTCATGATCTCAGGGTCCTGAGGTCAAGCCCCACCTCAGGCTCTGCACTCAGTGCAGAGTCTGCTTATGACTCTTTCTCCCTCTTCCCTCTGCCCCTTGCACATTCTCTCTGTCTCTCTAAAATAAATATATAATTCTTAAACAAACAAACAAAAACACACCAAACTTTTTAAAGTGAGGCTTCCCAGCAGGGACAGTACAAATAAATTTAAATTTCCACTAGGAAGCTGTTCAGGACATCAACTTTGATACTACATTTCAAGGTTTGAGGATGAACGTTTAGAGATGGTAAATGGACAAGGATGACATTAATGATGGTGTAAGTTTTCTTTATAAAATGGTCCTTACCTTATAAATAGCTTGGGTACTGTCTATTTACATGCAATGGGTGGGACACAAAAGTATTATTAATTTTACTGTTTTTTGGTATCATTCCAATCAATGTATGAAATACTCATTTTCCATTAGAAAAACAAAGTTTTTCTTTACCTCTTCCCTATCAACTTATTTCTCCATTTCTCCACTCCCTTTAACTGCTAAATTTCTCTAATGAGTTGACTATTTGTACTGTATCTACATCATCACCAACCATTCATTTAAAAGTTTTATAATTTGAAAAAATTATTAATGTGCATAATTTTTTAAAAGATTTTATTTGTTTATTTGAGAGAGGGAGAGAGAGGGAGAGCACAGAGGGAGAGTGAGAGAGATAAGCAGACTCCCCGCTGAGCAGAGAGCCTGACTTGAGGCTCGAGGATCATGACCTGAGCTGAAGGCACATGCTTAACTGACTGAGCCTCGCAGGTGCCCCTCATGGGCATAAATTTACAGTAAGTTAGAATAGAACAAATAGTAGTGAAAAGCATCTCTATTTTGTCTTTCCACTCCTTCCTCACCCCACTCTTTAGCTTTTCCTACTTTGAATTATTTTGATGCTTATATTTATATCTCTAAATACTGACTTCCTGGAATTATATTGATGTTTTAGATCATTTATATTATCACCCCTCTTCTCTTCTCCCAATATACTTGTTATTACTATTTTTAGTTACTTTATTACTTCTTTTTGTAACTTTACATAATAAGCATACATATTATTTCTTGTTTCATCAATTGTAAATAATTATACACTATGTCTTTTGATTTAAATTCCTAATAAAGGGTATGTGGTAGTTAACTTGCTGTATCTTTGCATGTCTGAATATATCATTATTCTATCTTCATATTTGATTATAATTTTATTTTATCTCCACATTTGCTTGGTTTATAATTCTGCTGGAAATCGACTTTCAGGTTGCAAATCCTCTCTCAGACCTTTAAACACACTCGTCAGTTGTCTTCTAACATTAAATGTTGTGGATGAGAAGGTGCCATTTTGATTCCACAGATTGTTTTCATTTATTTTGTGTATCTGTGTACAGAGGTTGGGACTTGTTAATTGGTTTTCGTTGATGCTTGCCCCCTAAACACCATCATGTGGGAGATTTGCCCAGTGGTGCTGAAACCCACAGAAGCTGTCCTAATTTTCCTTTAAATCTCTGTTCAGTTTCTTTACAAATTATCCCCACTTTTTGTCCCCAGGTGAAGTGTGTATACTTGCCTTGGGGCATTTTGTATGACAGGTGGAGAATGATATTGGGTGGGTTTTATGGCATTATATATTGACTTCTAATTAATTTGTTTTCAATCTATATCTCTTACACTCCATTGTATTTATTTGTCCAAGTACGGGGTTTCCTTTCTTTTCTTTCCTTCTCCACTCTTCTTTTTTGCTTTAATAGCCACCACTTCTATATGCTTTCTTACAGATTTTCTTTCTCTTTCTTTGTAATCTACTAAAAATTATTAAAATCTCTTGCTTTCATGTTGTTTCCCTTCCCTAAAATTAATATATTATGCTCTAGGAATTAACATGAGCATCCAAAGTCAGTTGCTGCCTGGAAGGAAAAATTGATCATTAGGACTTGGTGGAAATGAATAAACATTAATTGAAAGGAATTTTATGGAATTTTTCCCTTGTAGCCCACACTGGTAATCAAAAAAAGAGCAAAAATAAATTTGAAGAAGAAAATATACTAAATTATTGCCAGCAATTTCTGTGCTCACAGATAACCTCACTTATTTTTCTGTTAATTTTCCAAAAATGTATCATGTTACTCAACTGCTTATTGAGCATCTAAAACAAAAACAAAACCCATTGATTCAAACAATGTATGGTCTTGTAGAACATTTGGAAAATGCATAACATCAAGAAAATGGAAAAATTGAGCAGACATTACTTCTTTTACCACTTGGGCAAATTTCTTTAAATTTAAGTACATCCATACACATTTTTCTTTAAATTAAGATCTTATTACAACTTTACCCTCTATTTTTAAATTTTTTTAATTTTTAATTTTTAAAAATTTTTATTTAAATTCAATTAATTAACATAGTATATTATTAGTTTCAGAGATAGAGTTCAGTGATTCATCAGTTGCCTATAACACCTAGTGCTATTACATCAAGTGCCCCTCCTTAATGCCCATCACCCAGTTACTCCATCCTTCCACCCAAACTCCCCTCCAGCAACCCTCAGTTTGTTTCCTATAGTTAAGAGTCTCTTATGGTTTGTTTCCCTCTCTGATTTCATCTTATTTTAATTTTTAAAATTTTTAGTTTATTTATTTAATTATTATTATTATTATTTTAAGACGGGGAAAGAATGAGACAGTGGAGTGAGGGGCAGAGGGAGAGGGAAAGGGAGAGAGAGAGTATCAAGCAGGTTCCATGCCCAATGCAGAGCCTGATGCAGGGCTTGATCCCACGATCCTGAGATCATAACCTGAGTGGAATCAAGAGTAGGATGCTTAACTGATTTAGCCACCCAGGTGCCCCTACCCTCTATTTTTAATTAGAATTATATATTTAGGGGTGCCTGGGTGGCTCAGTCATTAAGCATCTGCCTTCAGCTCAGGGCGTGATCCCTGCATTCTGGGATCGAGCCCCACATCAGGCTCTTCTGCTGGAAGCCTGCTTCTTCCTCTCCCACTCCCCCTGCCTGTGTTCCCTCTCTCGCTGGCTGTCTCTCTCTGTCAAATAAATAAATAAAATCTTAAAAAAAAAGAATTATATATTTAGAACTTAAATATATTTTTAACTTAAATATATATTTAAATATATATTAAATAATTTTATAAATTATAATTTTAATAGTTGCATAATATTCCATTATATGGATATATGATAATTTGACTCATCCCCTATTATGGGACATTAGGAAATATCTAGGTTTTTACTATTAAGATAGTTTTGCAACAAAATTAATTATACATTGCTCTTTGTCTACATCCTGATTACATTTTTTAGGATAATTTACAAGAACTTAATTTAGTTGGCCACAGGCTTTGAACCTACATCAGGCCTCTAATGTGTACTGACAAATTTTTCCAGAAACTTTTCACAAAATTATGAGAATTCATGACTTATCATACTCTTCCCAAACTCTAATATTAATTTTCAAAACATTAGTCAGTTTTTTTTTTTTAAAGATTTTATTTATTTATTCTACAGAGATAGAGACAGCCAGCGAGAGAGGGAACACAAGCAGGGGGAGTGGGAGAGGAAGAAGCAGGCTCATAGCAGAGGAGCCTGATGTGGGGCTCGATCCCATAACGCCAGGATCATGCCCTGAGCCGAAGGCAGACGCTTAACCGCTGTGCCACCCAGGCGCCCCAACATTAGTCAGTTTTAAAACATTATGTTTTGCAAGTGCAATGTAGTATTCCACTTTAAATATCCTTGATATTATAATGTCTCATATGTAATTTACAGTTGGGTATTATATTTTTATTTTATTAGAAAGAGCTAAATCTATTTTTAAAAATTATAATACATTTAATATTTCCTTATTTTTTTCTTCTCTGTGTTTTTGTATTCTAACTTGTGTTTTCTTTCTTGGAGATTTGAAAGGTACTTATCTACTTTTAATTCTATGACTGATTACCATGAAAGTGTTTGAAAATATATTTATCTACATCTTTAGTACTGTAAAAATGAAGGATAAAAATTTGAACTCCTCTTTCTCACCCTTAGAGGATGAGGAAATTAGTGTGTTTTTTCTTATCCCAACTTCCCCTTATCCTCATCATTCCAGTTTCCGTTAATGTCCTGGAGTTTTTTTCTTTAAAACGATTTAAAAATTACTGTTTTTATATTACTTATCTGCTCTTTCAGGAATTATTTAAATATTTGAATTTAATTTTTGTTACAACTCACAAAACTAGTTAGTTTTGTTAAAATAACAAATGTTATAACAAAAGACTTAAATCAGCCACTTATATTTTTAACTTTATGGTTTCAGGGTTCATTTTTAAAGGCTTATTAAAAGCATAATTTCTGTATTGAATTTTTATTAAATTAAATGATATCAAGTTACATTATATTGTAATTTCCATTAAAGTCTTAGCCGGAAAATCAATTAAAAAAAATAAAAACCTGTTAGTGGTTTATATTCTGTGACCATGCACATATAAGAATGACTTTTTGATTTTTTTGTGCATATGAGTAACAAATTATTTGGGATTCAAATTCTTTAGTCAAAAAACTTTTTCTCCTAAAACCTCTGTTGATGTTGCTTCACAGTTTTCTAACATTTAGCAAAAAAGAGGACACCCTGCTGGTTTTTGTACATAATTTGCAGGATTTTTTTTCCTATGTCTTCATAATTCAACAGTATTAGAGAACAACTTGGTGTGGGTGTTTTATCATGATTTTGCCTGATACTTTTTTTTAAAGATATTCTTTATTTATTTGAGAGATTGAGAGGGAGAGTGCACAAGCAGGGGGAGAGGCAGAGAGAGAGAGAGGGGAGAATGCAGGGAGCCTGATGCGGACCAAGGAGCCCAATTCAGGGCTGACCTAGGGACAGGCTCTGAACTAGCTGACCCACACAGGTGGCCTGCCTGGTAATTTAAATACAAGACTTGCATATTATTTTTGTAATGATTTCTTCTTTAGGTATATCTATAATTCTCATGATCGATTTATCTTCTCTTTTACTTCTTTTTTCCCATTATTTGAATACCTTTGTCTTTTTCTCCTGCATTCTTGGAAAGCTTCTCAGGTTTGTCCTTTATAAGCAAAGATTATGTTTTTAATCACAGTGCTAAACCTCTCTTTTTACTTTCAATGAAAATGTTAATTCCCTTATTGCCATTTTGCTTCCTTTGCAGTCTTTATCCCACACAACCCATTTTCATCTCATGACACTATTTAATCTCTTTATTTCAATTTTTTCTTTTCATAGAGGCATGTCTGCTCAGTCATGTTTTCTGATCTCTGATGGATAATGGAAGGAATTCCTGCACCAGTGTCATTTCCAGGGACGCCTTATTCTCAGTGGGCCAGCAGGAAATTTTGCGATGAGTCTTGGTCACATGTTTTAATACCAAAGGTTTGAATCTTTGATCACTTTGAACAGGTCTGTTATCTCCCATGTTCTAAAACAGTTTCTCAGCCTTGACACAATCAACATTTGGGCCTGATAATTCTTTGTTATCAGGGGCTGTCATGCATTGTAAGATGTTCAGCAGTACCTCTGGGTCCTACTCCCTAGACACCAGTAGCAGGCATGCTACATGCCCCACCCCACTCTTCAACCCTCTTATATCTAGACATTGCCACATGTCCCCTGGGCCCAATATTGTACCTGGTAGAAAACCACTGCTTTAAAGGAATTTGCACAGTTAAACTCAATTTAAGAAAGAAAAAATCTTGCTACAGAGGATGGAGATCAAAAACAGTAAAGAAATCATGAAAAGTCATACTTAAAAAGATTTTAAAACAGAACTTATGTTCACAGAAACACATGTTCATGGAAACACTTTAGTGTTTCTAAGAATGGCAGTAGGCCATAAATGCTTAAAATGGTGGATAATTCTGTGAATAATGTTATTAGTCAGATAATTAAAGACAGCAAAGACAGCAAGAGCTGAGGAGTAACAGACAGGCCACTGTTCCCATCTTTGGTGTGGGACTGACATGGACCAAAATATAAAAAGGGCAACAATCCCATAGATAAATCAATATTCTCTCCCAGAAATGAGTTCTTTTTTTTTTAATGTTTTTTCATTATATTATGTTACTCACCATAGAGTACATCACTGGTTTTTGATGTAAAGTTCGATGCTTCATTAGTTGCATATAACACCCAGTGCAAAATGCAATACGTGCCCTCCTTTTTACCCATCACCAGCCTATCCCATTCCCCCACCCCCCTCCCCTCCAGCACTCAGTTTGTTTCTCAGAGTCCATAGTCCCTCATCCTTCATTCCCCCTTCTGATTACCCCCCCTTTCTTTATCCCTCTCTTTTCCTACCGATCTTCCAAGTTCTGATGTTCCATAGATGAGAGAAACCATATGATAATTGTCTTTCTCTGCTTGATTTATTTCACTTAGCATTATCTCCGCCAGTGCTGTATATGTTGCAGCAAATGTTGAGAAATCGTTCTTTCTGATAGCTGAGTAATATTCCATTGTACATATGGACCACAACTTCTTAATCCAATCTTCTGTTGAAGGGCATCTCGGCTCCTTCCACAATTTAGCTATTGTGGACAATGCTGCTATGAACATTGGGGTGCATATGGCCCTTCTATTCACTACGTCTGTATCTTTGGGGTAAATACACAGCAGTGCAATTGCTGAATCGTAGGGTAGCTCAATCTTTAACTTTTTAAGGGACCTCCACACTGTTTTCCAGAGTGGTTGTACAACTTGCATTCCCACCAACAATGCAGCAGGGATCCAATTTCTCCACATCCTCTCCAGCAATTGTTGTTTCTTGCCTTGTCCATTTTTGCCATTCTAACTGGTGTAAGGTGGTATCTTAGTGTGGTTTTGATTTGAAATTCCCTGATGACTAATGAATTTAAACATTTTTTTCATGTGTCTGTTAGCCATTTGTATGTCTTCATTGGAAAAGTGTCTGTTCATATCTTCTGCCCATTTTATGATTTGTTTATTTGTTTCTCACGTATTGAGTTTGAGAAGTTCTTTGTAGATCTTGGATACCAGTCTTTTATCTGTAGTGTCATTTGCAAATACATTCTCCCATTCTGTGGGCTGCCTCTTAGTTTTTTTGATGTTTCCTTGGCTGTGCAGAAGCTTTTATCTTGATGAAGTCCCACAAGTTCATCTTATCTTCTGTTTCTCTTGCCTTTAGAGATGTGTCATGAAAAAAGTAGCTTTGGCCGATGTCGTAGAGGTTGCTGATTATGCTCTATTCAAGGAATTTGATGGATTCCTGTCTCACATCGAGATCTTTCATCCATTTGGACTTTATCTTTGTGTATGGTGTGAGAGAGTGGTCAAGGTTCATTCTTTTACATGTAGCTGTCCAATTTTCCCAGCACCATTTATTGAAGAGACTGTCCTTTTTCCACCGGATGTTTTTTCCTGGTTTGTCAAAAATTAGTTGCCCAAAGAGCTGAGGGCCCATTTCTGGGTTCTCTATTCTGATCCATTGGTCTATGTGTCTGTTTTTGTTCCAGTACCATGCTGTCTTTGTGATCACAGCTCTTTAGTACAGCTCGAAATCCGGCATTGTGATGCCCCCAGCTTTGTTTTTCCTTTTCAAAAATTCCTTGGCGATTCGAGATCTTTTCTGGTTCCATACGAATTTAAGGACTATTTGTTCCAGTTCTTTGAAAAATGTCATTGCTATTTCCATCAGGATAGCATTGAAAGTGTAGATGGCTCTTGGTAGCATGGAGATTTTAACTATATTAATTCTTCTGATCCATGAGCATGGAATGTTTTTCCATCTTTTTGTGTCTTCTTCAATGTCTTTCAAGAGTGATTTGTAATTTCTAAAATATAGATTCTTTACGTCTCTGGTTAAGTTAATTACAAGGTAACGTATGACTTTTAGTGCTATTGTAAATGGGATGGATTCCCTAATTTCTCTTTCTTCATTCTCATTATTCGTCTATAGAAATGCAACTGATTTTGAGCATTGATTTTGTATCCCACCGCATTATTGAATTGCTCTATAACTTCTAGTATTTTAAGAGTGGATTCTTTTGGCTTTTCCATATAGAGTATCATGTCATCTGCGAAGAGAGACATTTTGACTTCGTCTTTGCCGATTTGGATACATTTCATCACTTTTTGTTGTCTGATTGCTGTTGCAAGGACTTCTAGTACTATGTTGAAAAATAATGGCGAGAGTGGGCATCCTTGTCGTGTTCCTGATCTTAAGGGAAAGGCTTCCAGCTTTTCCCCATTGAGAATGATATTTGCTATAGGCTTTTCATAGATGNTAGGCTTTTCATAGATGGCTTTTATGAGATTGAGAAATGTACCCTCTATTCCTACACTCTGAAGGGTTTTAATCAGGAAAGGATGCTGTATTTTGACAAATGTTTTTTCTGTATCTATTGAGAAATCATATGATTTTTGGTCTTTTCCTTCTGGATAAAATCTACGGCACTGATAGATTTGTGAATGTTGAATCACCCTTGTGTCCCAGGGATGAATTGCACTTGGTCATGATGGATAATCCTTTTAATGCACTGTTGGATTCTATTAGCAAGGCTCTTGTTGAGAATTTTGGCTTCCATGTTCATTAGGGAAATCGGTCTATAATTCTCCTTTTTGATGGGGTCTTGCCTGGTTTGGGGATCAAGGTAATATTGGCCTCATAAATGAGTTTGGTAGATTTCCTTCTGTTTCTATTTTTTGAAATAGCTGTAGGAGAATAGGTATTATTTCATTTTTGAATGTCTGGTAGAATTCCCCAGGAAAACCGTCTGGTCCTGGTGTTTTGTTTTTTGGATGGTTTTTAATCACTGTTTCAATCTCTTCATAATTAATTGGCCTGTTTAAAAATTAATTTCTCCCTGTTTCATTCTTCATAGATTATAGGTTTCCAGGAAGGCCTCCATCTCCCAGATTGCTTAATTTATTTGCATAAACTGTTGATAAAAGTTTCTAATAATCCTTCCAATTTCATTGGTATTGGTTGTGACCTCCTCCTTTTCATTCAAAATTTTATTAATTTGGTCCTTTCTCTATTCTTTTGGATAAGTCTTGCCAATGGTTTGTCAATTTTCTTTACTCCTTCAAAGAACCAGCTTCTAGTTCTGTTGATCTGCTCTACTGTGCTCCTGGTTCTAATTCATTGATTTCTGCTTTGATCTTGATCAGCTGCTTTCTCATGCTTGGATTAGGCCTATCCCTCTGTTGCTGTTCCAGCTTCTTGAGGTGAGAATATAAAAACTGCTTTTTAGATTTTCTATTCTTTTGAGTGAGGCTTGGATGGCTATGTATTTTCCACTTAGGACTGCCTTTGCAGTATCCCATAGGTTTTGGACCATTGTGTTTTCATTTTCTTTGGTCTCCATAAATTGTTTAAATTGATTTTTGATTTCATGGTTTATCAAATCATTCTTGAGCAGGATGGTCCTTAGTCTCCAAGTGTTTGAGTTTCTTCCCAATTTTTCCTGGTGGTTGAGTTCCAATTTCACAGTGTTGTGGTCTGACAATATGTAGGGAATAATTTCAGTCTTTGTTATTCCTTGAGACCTGTTTTGTGACCCAGAACATGGTCTATTCTTGAGAATGTTCCATGGGCATTAGAATAGAATGAGTGTTCTTTTGTTCTGGGTGTAGTGTTCTATATATATATATATATGAGGTCCAACTCATCGAGTATGGCATTCAAAGCTCNCCTTAGGACTGCCTTTGCAGTATCCCATAGGTTTTGGACCATTGTGTTTTCATTTTCTTTGGTCTCCATAAATTGTTTAAATTGATTTTTGATTTCATGGTTTATCAAATCATTCTTGAGCAGGATGGTCCTTAGTCTCCAAGTGTTTGAGTTTCTTCCCAATTTTTCCTGGTGGTTGAGTTCCAATTTCACAGTGTTGTGGTCTGACAATATGTAGGGAATAATTTCAGTCTTTGTTATTCCTTGAGACCTGTTTTGTGACCCAGAACATGGTCTATTCTTGAGAATGTTCCATGGGCATTAGAATAGAATGAGTGTTCTTTTGTTCTGGGGTGTAGTGTTCTATATATATATATATATATGAGGTCCAACTCATCGAGTATGGCATTCAAAGCTCTCGTGTCTTTGCTGGTTTTCTGCTCTGGTGCTCTCTATTGCTGACAGTGGAGTGTTGAGGTCCCCTACTATTAATGTATTTTTATCTATATGTCTCTTTATTTTGGATAAGAGTTGGCTTGTGTATCTTGCTGCTCCCCTGTTGGGGGATATATATTTATAATTGTCATATCCACTTGTTGGATACATCCTTTAAGAATAATATAGTGCCCTTCTGTATCTCTAACTATAGTCTTTAATTCAAAATCCAATCTGTCTGATATGAGAATTGCTATCCCAGCTTTCTTTTGAGGTCCATTGGTGTGTAAGATGGTATTCCATCCCTTTACGTTCAGTCTGGATGCATCTTTGGGTTCAAAATGAGTCTCTTGTAGACAGCAAATGGATGGGTCATGTCTTTTTATCCAATCTGCAACACTGTGGCATTTTATGGGAGCATTTAGGCCATTTACATTGAGACTGATTATTGAGAGATATGATTTTAATGATGCCATGTTACTAGTAAAGTCTTTGTTTCTATCAATTGTGACTTTCTGTTCTGTATTACTCTTGGGGCCTTTTTACCTTTATAGAACCCCCATTAATATCTCCTATAGGGATGGTTTCATGGTTATGAAATTGGTTAATGACTGGCGATTCTGGAACGTCTTTATTTCTCCATCAATTTTGAATGACAGCCTTGCTGGATAAAGGATCCTTGGCTGCATGTTTTTCTCTGAAAGAGCTTTAAAAATGCACCCCCCACCCTTTCTCTCATTCCAGGTCTGTGTAGACCGGTCTGACGTAATTCTGATACCTTTGCCTTGGTGTGTGAGAAATTTCTTTGCCCTAGCCGCTTTCAATACTGTATCCTTGGATCTAATATTTGCAAATTGCACTATGACGTGATGTGGCATAGTTTTGTCATGGTTGAGCTTGGAAGGGGTCCTCTCTGCCTCTTGGACATGAATGCTTGTTTCCTTTGCTAGATTAGGTAGTTTTCAGCTACAATTTGTTCAAATATCTTTTCTAGACCTCTGTTTTTCTCCACCCCCTTGGGGATGCTGATGATTCTGACATGGGAACGTTTCATTGAGTCTGTAATCTTCCGTAACCTACATTCTTGAGATGGGTTTTTTTAAGCCAGGGTTCTATTTTAGCTTTCTCTTCTACTAACCCATCCTCCAATTTGCTGATACATTCTTCTGCCTCATTCACCCTGGCTGTCAGAGCATCTAATTTTGACNGTGGCATAGTTTTGTCATGGTTGAGCTTGGAAGGGGTCCTCTCTGCCTCTTGGACATGAATGCTTGTTTCCTTTGCTAGATTAGGTAGTTTTCAGCTACAATTTGTTCAAATATCTTTTCTAGACCTCTGTTTTTCTCCACCCCCTTGGGGATGCTGATGATTCTGACATGGGAACGTTTCATTGAGTCTGTAATCTTCCGTAACCTACATTCTTGAGATGGGTTTTTTAAAGCCAGGGTTCTATTTTAGCTTTCTCTTCTACTAACCCATCCTCCAATTTGCTGATACATTCTTCTGCCTCATTCACCCTGGCTGTCAGAGCATCTAATTTTGACTGCATTTGTTTCTTAGAATTTTTAATTTCTGCCAGATTCACTCTCATTTCTGCCCTTAGAGATTCTATATTCTCATTAACATTTTTGTTAATACTTTTTTCAAGTCTACACATCATCTTGACCATTGCTACTCTGAAGTCCATCAGATAATTTGGTTATATCCATATCCATTAGTTCTGTGGCAGAAGCCACAGACTCATTTTCTTTTCTTTGTTGGCGGGGATTTCTCCTTCTCGTCATTCGGATGAGGAGAGGTTGTGGGGCTGTCCAGAGCCCAAATTATTGACCAGGACCCAGACAGTGTGCTCTTGTTTTATACGAACCTTAGGGATGTGGGCTTCTTTTTTTTTTAAGATTTCATTTATTTGACAGAGATAGAGACAGCCAGTGAGAGAGGGACCACAAGCAGGGGGATTGGGAGAGGAAGAAGCAGGCTCACAGCAGAGAAGCCTGATGTGGGGCTCGATCCCATAATCCTGGGATCATGCCCTGAGCCGAAGGCAGACGCTTAACCGTTGTGCCACCCAGGGGCCCCATGGGCTTCTTGATTTTTCAGCCTGCCTCTCGGGGCAGAGGCCTGCCACACTGATACTCAGGCAACCCTGTTTGGGTAGAGTCTCCGTGTCCCCTGTGAGGGTGAATGGGGAGGGGTACACTGTGAGCCTTTATTTCCAGGCTTTTGTTCTCTGGTGGCTTTCCCTGGTGGTTTGCTGTGCCTCTTCTGAGAGTCAGAGCAGCAGTAGCCGAATCTCAGCCTCTGTCTCAGAACTGAGAGATCACAGACAGTTCTCCACTGATATTCTGGCCACTTTAACTCTGTTTCTGTTGGTGCTGCTCAACCCTGCAGCGTCCCTGGATGTGCGCCCCACAGCCAGCATCCCAGCCCTCACTTCCAGGGCTGGCGCATCTCTGTCCTTTGTGTTTCTAACACCCCCAGATGCCAGCTGCCCCCACACGCTCCGGAGCTCCCAGTCTCAGTCTGGTTCCAGTGAGCACGCTGGAGATCCATTTCAGTCTGGTCATGTGTGTTCCCTGGCTCACAGTCTCAGTCTGCTCTCTCATGGGTGCTGGTTCGCCTGTCTGCCTGCTTCCCCGTGCAGGTGGCTACTGCTTCCCAGCACCCAAACCCAGGACATGAGTTCTAAGAGCAAGATAGTATGGTACTTTTCAGTGTCTCCAGATACTCCCTGAAAATTAGGGGCTGAAGGAAAGTGGTGGGTGCAATGAGCAATGCAACATGAAATGAGTCGTGTATATGATTTGAAACAAGTTGTTTTTTTTGCCAGGCAAAACTTTTATGTTTTCATAGCAATGTAATCTGAGGCTCACCCCTGTTGAAATAGCTTTCACTGTCTAGAAAAGTGTTTATTGTTTAAATTCAACCAGAGAAACAATATGATACAACTAATATGACTACATAATTTTTTGGCAAGTATTTTGAATTTTCTCTTTTTAAATTTAAAGGCAGTTATTGGCACAGACTTAATTATACTGTCATTTAAATGAATTTGTTATCTATATTGGAATGGATTCAATATACCACTATGAAATGTGTCTTTGCTGTTGTTTTCTTTACTGCCCTTGTTCAGAAAGAGATTGACTAATGTTTTCTGGTAATAGCAATTGCAGGAAAGGATGGTTGATGTAGCAACAGAATCCTTCATGAACAGCATTCAACTTTTTCTGGTACAGCCTTTTTTTTCCTTCCAATGTCTGTTTCACTTGAATAGTTTAATTGTGTGTAAAACATTGTCCAAATTTTAGATTTGGGACAAAATAAAACACTGCATAATGGTTGCTATTCCAATAATGAGTGCCTACATATTTGTCATCAGCCAAAATGGGTCTGGGAATGCAAAGAAATTATGAATCTTGAAACACTAAAAGGGAGCTCAGACAAAACTTTTCTTTTTCCATTTTAAACTGTATTTTGGGGGCGCCAGTCACTTAAGCATCCAACTCTTGATTTTGGCTCAGGTCATGTTCTTAGGGTCGTGAGATAGAACCCAACAATGGTTATGGATCCCTCTCACTCTGCCCCTACTCCATTCCTTCCCCACTGACCATCCCCCTGTCTGCCCCTTCCCCCCGTCGTTCATGCACATTGTTTCTCTCTTAAAAAAGAAGAAAAGAAAAAAAAGCCATATTTTGAATAATGTAGATTGTCAATATTCTTACCATGAACAAAAAGCCCTTGCATTTTTGGCAGGCTATAATAATATAAGACAATGAACCTGAGGAAGAATTCTTTGGCCTCCTTTCATGGGGAAGCAAAGCCAGGTGGTGTAGGAGTCTGAGGCATCAGCTACGGAAGTCCTACTGGCATCTTCTTGCATGCAAATTATTTTGGTCTTTGACCAAAAGGTGCATTAAATAGGCCTATTCCCCATATCCCTATACTTTCTCTAACAGCGCCCTTTCCCCGTTCCTCTGGAGAGGAGTTGGAGAGGAAAAATACACTTTCAGCTTTGGAGACAGTTTCTAGCCAAATCCTCATTGAAGAACCACACAGTCCGCTAAGCACCTGGGGAGAGGTGAGGGTTAGAGACCTCTCTATTAATACCAAATGCAGCCCGTGATGTGCCTTTGGCTTTTCAAAGGACCTATAATGACTGGACACAGCCTGAATGATTGAAAGGGCATCTTTTTATCTTAAAATTGAGAGCTATTTTTCTTAGAATTGCTACATTCCCATTGTAATGAAAGATTTTTCTTCTATTTTGGTTTCAGCAGTCGCCAAATGTAAGAATTATTCATGAATGAAATACAGAAGTTCATGAAACCTTAAGAGATTCTAGGAGAGATCAGAAAGTGACATGGGAAGGGTGAACTCTCATTCTTCTTGAGAGATTCCTGCAGGCAGAAAGTAAAACCTGAGATAGAAGGGTTTGGCTGAATCATTATGTTTAAGGCTTTTCTGATACTATTACAACTATATTTATGAGAACATTTTTTACTGATTTTACAGTCTTTAAATTTTTTAAATTATTTATTTATTGAGAGAGAGTGAGGAAGGAGAAGGGCAGAGGGAGACAAGTAGACTCACTGAGTGGGGAGCCCTGGCAGGGCTCAATCCTAGGACAAAGAGTCAGAGCGTTCATGGACTGAGCCACACAGGTGCCCCTAGTCTTTAAATTTGTTAAATCAAAGTTATACATATACATAGTTTAAAGAGCCAATTAGTTCTATGAATTTTCTAATGAAAATCAGCATTTTATTTTTCCTCACTCCTTCCCCACTTCTTCTGACTCCTGGTGCAACACTTAGCGATTCTTAGTTCCTTTAAATGCTCTTTCACATCTTTAGAGAATGCAGAATATACTTACTTTCTAATATTGCCAAAAATGGACCTGGTGGATTTTTTCCTCTTCTGTTAAGCTTATGACTTTTATATGATACCCAGAAGAAAAAAAACTTCATAAAGGAAGTTCAAAAAACTATTTTAAAAAAACAGTTTTCCTTTCTTGCTGTCTGTCTCTCTCTCTCTCAAATAAATAAATAAAATCTTTAAGGAAGAAGCCCACATCCCTAAGATCTCTATAAAACAAGGGCACACGGCCTGGGTCCCAGTCAACAC
>NC_048227.1:38784959-38785132 GCF_002007445.2 Ailuropoda melanoleuca
AATTAATACATATGGATGTATCCCAATTATCAAAAATGGAATTCAGAGCAACAATGGTCAAGATGATGAGTAGACTTGAAAAAAGTATTAGAGAAAACGCAGCTGAAAATATAGAATCCCTAAGGGCAGAAATGAGAGTGAATCTGACAGAAATTAAAAATTCTATGAGCCAA
>NC_048227.1:38785232-38821418 GCF_002007445.2 Ailuropoda melanoleuca
GTTATACGCAACTAATGAAGCATCAAACTTTACATCGGAATCCGAGGATGTACTGTATGGTGATTAACATAGTATAATAAAAAAAAAAGAATTAATTAACCCTTGAATTATATACTTAATGAGAAAATAGAATTAAGGATTATTATTAAACCATTATACATCAACATTTCCAAAAAGAAATACAATTAAATAAGAAGCATTAGAAACTTTTTTCCCTAAAGAAGAAAAATATGACCTAAGAATCTGTCAGAGGCTGAGAAGTGCCTTAAGATGCCTTCAATTAAATACAGTTTCATACACATGCACAAAGCTCTGACCCTTCCATCCAGTTTCTCAGTGTGTTAATTTCTCAGTGTTTTCAAAGAAATATGTCCAAATGGAATGCACATCAAACATCTATCTATTATACTTGTTTGTTCTCTTTGGTTTATAACTCAACTGTTACCCCAGTCTTTATCTTTCTGACTCTTCCTAGAGTTGTTCTTTGTGCCTTATTTTAAAAGCGTATTAGTAACTTATCCTTCACCTTTCTAAAATGCTACCTTTTGGATTCCAAAGGTCATTAGTGACCCACCTGGAATTTTTGTTTTAGTAAAGTGTCCAGAATCTACTCCCATTCCTTCCCTTCATGGTCTCAGCACAAAGGGATGAGGAGACCAGTACAAGCAGAATACTGCTGTCATTATTGTTATTTCCAGGCTTCATTCACTGGCTGCTAGGTGACTAAGCTTTTCTGCTTTTCAACCAAAGTCCCTTTCAGAAAACAAGGCCAATGTGTAGAAACAAATAAACAAAAAAATCAAACACTGTAGATCCACAAACATGAGGATATTTGCTCAGACCATTACGACAATAATTGGGAAAATAAATACAAGATATTTGATATGGAGGACCAGCTTAACACCTTTAACAACATAATACAAGTTCTTTAGTTTATTATATCATCATTTATTGACTGTTCAAACTCTTCCCCATATGCTCTAAAGATCTCCTCTTAAGGAAGAACTAGCTATTCCGTGTTCTACTTTGCTTCTAACTACTGTTTATTGCATGATGTCACTCTCACTATTATGTTATTAACATTAAAAGGGGGCCCATTTTGGCGGTAACTGAGTGCAAGTGCTCAGTTTAATTTCAGTTGTACCTTCTTCATTTTGTTGAATTCTAAATATGCTTTATTTTTATCTCACACCATTCTATGGTCACTAATAAGAATATATATATATATATATATTTGTTGAATTGTATGCTTTTCCTTAAAATTGTTGTAAACATTTTATTTCCATTAACAAGCCTTGACATATTTTCTCTTACAATAAATATAATACTGTGCCATACCATACTATACCATACCATACCATGCCATACCAAACGTCTTTTAATCAATACTACTCACTTAACAAATTGGTGAAGGTAAAATTCTAGAAGAAGAAGGTTAAGGAGAATAGTAATAAGAGTACAGGTATAGGGTTAAACTTAAAAAGGAGGATGCTTGTCTTTCTCTGAAACTTGTCTTTCTCTGCTTCATTTGTTATTTTTGATGCTCTTGTTTGAGAGTCTCATTAGAATAAAACTGAATTGTGACTGCAGGCTCCATTTATTTTAACTGCTACCCAAGATAGAGTAGAATCTGATCTTGTTAATTTTAGTAAAACCCTTTCCTGTTCATGTTGTATTTTACCCAGATGACCCCATGGAAGGCCCTTTGGGGCACATTGTGACTGTTGTCATGGTTTCAACACAGACTTACTATGTGAAAAATTTAGCAACAGCCCCTTACATCTCTGAAGACATCTAAACATGTTAATATAAAAGGATCTGCATTTCATGGTTCTTATGGGGGACTGCACCATAAAACAAAGCACTCCACATGAACGTTCAATGACAATGGTAAAATAATGATGTTAAAAGCAATAGTTCATCAGGAAGTTAATGAAGTTCTCAAGTAAGTGAGAAACATATTCTTTTCAGTTAGAACATGATTGCAGTATCATTTTTAATCAATAAAGAAATTTGGGACCACCTCCAAGTAAAGTCATTCATTTATTTCCTTGTGGAATTGTGTAAAGATTCTCTTCTTTTTTCCAACCAGGCTAACAGCTACCATTCTTTTAATACTCTCTTTTCTTTCCTGAAATCTGACACAATCAAGTTTTCCAGATTCTTACTGAAAAGGATTCCTTTTACTCAATTTGTCCAACATGAAAATTGGAGTCACGAGCTGTCTTAGCAATTACAAGGATGTGATTTACTTGTCAAAGTGTTTCTTCCCTTTGGGTACATTGAACCAGAAAAAAGGGGATAAAACCTTTGCTGACTGGATTGAGATGCACTGACTTCTTCAGTCATCTGGCTGGATTCCTCAGGGGAAAGGCTGGGAGCTGCAAAACCAGAAAGGTTATAGTGGTGCATGAAAGTAGTATGAAAGGCTATGACATAGCTGACATTCTCAAAATTTTCAGCAACTATTTCATGGCCAAAGACAAACTCATCTTTATTTTCTCAAAATCTGGTCATGTTTCCATGACTTCATCTCCCTGAATGACATCGTTTTTCTCCCCATCACTCAGTCACAAAGACTCTAATGCTTACTAAGAGATGTGGATTCCACCTAACTTCCATCACTTCTCCTTTATTTCCATTAGGGCTGCTCTAGAATTTCAAAGTTGCATAACCTCATCCCTGAACTGTACTTCTAACTCTATGTCTATCCATATTAATCACTCCCAACTGGTGTGTCTTTGACTGCTCTCATGCCAATACATCTTCCACACTGCCACCCTATAATTTTTCTTATTGTTTTTGTGCCCTGCTTGAAAAACTTCCAGCGTCTCTCTAGTGCTAATAGAATAAAGTAAAAAACGTTTAGCAAGTACTCCAAACCCTTTGTAGTATGGCTTCAGTTTAACAGTGTGTTCATTTTTCAACTCCCAAACAAATAGTCCACTTTCCTGTACTAGACTATTGTCAATGCATGAACTTTTTTTCTTCCACAAAGAAAAGTCTTATCTTTCTGTTGAAATTATACACATCTCAAGAGTTTCCACTCAAATGTTATCTTCTCTATATGAAACAGTCTTTAATTCCTCTGGTTCAACGTAGTCTCTCTCTCCATGGTTCTCTCAGAGCTCTTCCAAGTGCCATTACGGCAGTGCTTCTTGGATTTTACTGTGTATCAGATCCCTGGGATCCTGTAAAATGCAGATTCAGATTCATTAATTCTGAAATGAATCTGAGATTCTGCATTTCTAATAAGCTCCCAGTGGATACCCTTGCTGTAGGACCTTGGACCTAGTTTGAGGAACAGGGTTTCAGTGTTTATAGAGATGCATCTCTGGTCACCATTTTGCCTGTGTTGGAGTCTGCCGGAAACACAGCTTCCTTCCCATAAGGACTGTGCTCTTTCAAAGCAGGCTCTTGGTTATACCTGTATCTCATATGCTTCGTAGTCTGATGCCTTGCTGGTAATTCTGGTGGAAATTTCAGCCAATGAAGCAATTGAAAAAAATTCCAAATCAAAACAAGAGTGTGGTTTATCTGAAAATGTATTTCCCATTATCTTCAATGGTAGAGGATTCTCTAATAGTGCCGAAAGCATATGACTTGCTGAGTTGGCACTCTTATTCTTCACCTGATTTGTTGCCTTATCATTGAAGAAACAAGTAAAGGAGCACCTTTGTCTTACAGTACCTTGGTTTGATCCCCTGAAGGCTATCATATGCTAGCCTGATGCCCCCCGTTAATGTTTCTGTTTGTCTCTACATTGAATGCCTCAGGTAGCATTGCAAATGTCAAGATTTCATTCTTTTTGATGGATGAGTAATATTCCATTGTATATATACCACATCTTTTTTATCCATTCATTTCTAATCCACTACAAAATTCTTTGGGAATTATCTTTAAATTTAAAAATGTAAATGACATAAATATTGGAAATTGATCACAATAATGTTAATAATAGCATTACAAATAGCAAAATTTATGAAAAACTAGGTAAAATGGTGTAAAGGTACTTAATTATACATAATTACCCAGTAAATCATCTAAAATTAAAATGTATTCTAATAACTTGCATATTTTTAAACTTAGAAGATATTTTATACAATATATTGTTGGTAATATTAAAATTGTATTAAAATTTTACTGGTAATACACACTTCAAAAATTTTAGAAATATTGTCAAATATTTTGTTAAATTCAAGTAAATTTATGTTTCATATATTTTAATAAAAATTAAGTACTATTCTGTATATATATAAAAAAGGATTATACCCCAAATGACCGAATCTACTGGAATTCCAATGGTTGGATCTGTGTGTAGAAGGCTACTACAATTGTTCCAAATGATCCTCACATCCTGGTTATTCATGTCCTTGTGTAATCCCCTCCCTTTGGCTATGGGTGGACCTAGTGACTTGTTTCTAATGAATAAATATGGCAAAAGTGAATGGGTACCACTTCTGAGATTTAAAAAAAGGTTGTCTTTTCTATTTTGCTTGCAAACTTTCTCTCTTCCTTTGACTTTTCTTACCTGCACACTTTGATGAAGCAAATTGCTGTGTTGGGCAGGGTTCATGGTAAGGAACTGAGGGTGGTCTCTTACTGACAGCCAGTGAAACAGAGTCCTTCAGTCCAACAACCAGTGAGGTACTGAATCCTGCCAACACCCACAAGAGTGAGTTTGGCAGTGGATCTTTACCCAGTCAAGCTATAAGTTGAAGGCAGCCCTGTTTGTCACCTTGATGGCAGCCTTGTCAGGCACCTGAGCCAGAGAACTCAATTAAGATGCATCTGGATTTTTGAACCACAGAAACTGTGAGATAATAAATATTTGTGGTTTTAAGCCACTAATTTTTGAGGTGATTTGTTATGCAGCAATAATTAGTTAATATAGTGGGTCTCATTTCTAATGCATTTTTAATTGATCTCTTTATCAATAATGTTCACTATGCTTTTTTTCACTGATATCCAAATTTTTACCTCAGAACTCCGTAATGATAATAAAATACATTTAAAAACCTGTTATGTTAAACATTATTGGTTGAAAGGTAAAAGGAACATACTGGCATGCTTCAGGGATACTGCAATTTCGGTTCCAGACTACTGCAATAAAGTGAATATCATAGAAAAAAAGTGAGTTAAATAAATTTTTTGGTTTCTCAGAGCATATAAATGTTATGTTAACACTATACTGCAGTCTATTAAGTGTGCAATAGCATTATGCTTAAAAAACAATGTATATACCTTAATTTAAAATATTTTATTGCTAAAAATGCTATCATTTGAGCTTTCAGCAAACTGTAATCTTTTTGTTGGTGAAGGGTCTTGCCTTTCAGTGTTGATGGCTGCTGACTGATCAGTTGCTCAATGTGGTTGCTGAATGGCTGTGGCAAATTCTTAAAATAAGACTACAATAAAGTTTTCCACCTCAATTGACTCTTCTTTTCATGAACAATTTCTCTATAGCACACAATGCTGTTTGATAGCATTTTGCCCACAGTAGAACTTCTTTCAAAATTGGAATCAGTTTTCTGAAACACTGCCACTGCTTTATCTATTAGGTTTTTGTAATATTCTAAATCCTTTGCTGTCATCTCAGCAATTTTAACAGCATCTTCACCAGGAGTAGTTTCCTTTTCAAGAAACTACTTTCTTTGCTTGTCCATAGGAGGCAACTCATCGGTTAAAGTTGATCATGAGGTTGCAGCAATACAGTCACATCTTTAGGCTCCACTTCTAATTCTAGTTCTCTTGCTGTTTCTACCACATCTGTTGTTACTTCCTCCGCTGAACTCTTGGGCTCCTCAGAGTCATCCATGAGGGTTGCAATCAATGTATTCCAAACACTTACTAGTGTTGAAATTTTGATCTGTTCCCATGAATTGTGAATGTTCTCAATAGCATCTAGAATGGTAAATCCTTTTCTTATAGGTTTTTAATTTGCTTTGCCCAGATCCATCAGAAGAATCACTAATTAGGGCAGCTATAACCTTATAAAATGTGTTTCTTAAATAATAAGACTTAAAAGACAAAATGATCTTTGATCCATGGGCTTCAGAATGGATTTTGTGTTAGCAGGCATGCAAACCATTAATCTCCTATACATCTCCATCAGAGCTCTTGGGTGACCAGGTACATTGTCATTGAGCAGTATTATTTTGAAAGGAATCTTTTTTTCTGAGGAGTAGCTCTCCACAGTGGGCTTAAAATATTGAGTAAACCATTTGTAGAGCACAGGCAAAGTATATTTAACATAATTCTTATGGCCAATAGGATTTTCAGAGTGGTACATGATCATTGGCTTCAATTTAAGGTTCCTGGTTGCATTAGCCCCTAACAAGAGAGTCAGCTTGCCCTTTGAAGCTTTGAAACCAGGCATTGACTTGTCCTCTATAGTTATGAAAGTCCTAGATGGCATCTTCTTTCAATAGAAGGCTGTTCCATCTACATTGAAAATATGTTTAGTGTAGCTAGCTTCATTGTTTACTGTAGCTAGATATTCTGGATGACTTGCTGCAGCTCCTACATCAGCACTTGCTTTACCTTGCACTTTTGTGCTGTTAAGACAGTTTCTTTCTTTAAACCTCATGAACCAACCTCTGCTAGCTTCAAACTTTTCTTCTACAATTTCCTCACCTCTCTCAGCTTTCTCAGATTGAAGAAAGTTAGGGCCTTGCTCTGGATTGGGCTTTAGTTTAAGGGAATGCTGTGGCCTGTTTGATCTTCTGTCTAGACCACTAAAGCAATAAGGTTGTTTTGCTTTCTTATCATTTATGTGTTCACTGGAGTAGCACTTTTAATTTCCTTCAAGAACTTTTCCTTTGCATTCACAACTTGGCTGTTTGGTGCAAGAGACCTAGCTTCCAGCTGCTCCTGGCTTTTGATGTGCTTTCCTCCCTAAGTTTAATCATTTTGAGCTTTAAAAAAAATTATTTAAGTAAACTCTACACCCAATATGAGGCTCAAACTCACAACCTGGAGATCAAGATTTGCATGCTCCTCTGACTGAGCCAGCCAGGTGTCCCACAATTTTAGCTTTTGATTTAAAGTGAGAGATGTGTGACTCTTCCTTTCACATAAACACTTAGAGGCCATTGTAGTGTTAATAACTGGCCCAATTTCAGTATGGTTATATCTCAGGGAAGAAGGAGGTCCAAAGTGCGGGAGAGGGACAAGCTGATTGGTGGAGCAGTCAGAACACTACATTTATTGATTAAGTTTGCCATCTTATATGGGTATGATTCATGGAGCCCCAAAACAATTACAATAGTAATATCAAAGACGACTGATCACAGATCACCATAACAAGTATAATAATAATGAAAAAATTCAAAATATTGCGAGAAATTACCAAAATGTGACACTGAACATGAACTGAGCAAATGCTGTAGAAAAAATGGTGTTGGTAGATGTGCTTGATGTGAGGTTGCCAAACCCCTCCAATTTGTTAAAAAAAAGAAAAGAAAAGAAAAGCACAATAAAATAAGTTATGCCTGCATATGAATTAAATATCCAGAAAGATTCTACTTTCTTATCTCTGTTAAATCTGAAGATGCAGAAAAGAAAAATGGATGAATCTGTGGGGTTTCTGAATTGATACTTGTACTGTACAAATAGACCCCTGGATGTGAGAAGAGGGCTTAGAGAAGAGTAAATGCTGAGATAAAGGTTACTTTTCATGAGACAGATTCATTGCAAGGCTGATAATTGGAATTGATATATGAACCACTGAGTCTTATTTCCCTATCCAGAGTTATATTTTTGTTAAATAATCTATTGGTTTTTGGAGCACTATGATGCCTCTTCTGTATAGCTGAGGCCAAATTTCCTTGAAGTTGCTATTAATATGCAAACTACTGCTAGTATATCCAAGACTTCTAAACAATATTATTCAGTTAAACTATTTTCATGTCAGATTCCAGTCCAATCAGAATACATTTGACCTATGTCCCAAAGAAATTTTATTCAAATAAACATTAAATAAGAATAGAGGACTCCTGGGTGGCTCAGTGTGTTAAGCATCTGCCTTCAGCTCTGGTCATGTTCCCAAGGTCCTGGGATTGAGTCATGTGTTGGGATCCCTGCTCAGCAGGGAGTCTGCTTCTCCCTTTCCCTCTGCCCCTTCCCCCCTGCTTATGCTCTCTCTCTACTCTCTCTCTCTCTCTCAAATAAATAAATAAAATCTTAAGAAAAAAGAATAGAAGTCACTGCCAAATCTGAACTGAATTGCCAGTGAATATCAGGACTGCTAATATACTGTCATTTTTTTATATTCTAGAACATTTTAAAAAGGTGATGTGATAACATTTCAACAAATAATCATCTTTATGCTTCAGTCCATGAGTCTTAAAACTGCTTAAGTGGTGTTAACTTTTTCTTGGATATGGAGAAAAAGGCAAATAGAGGTATTCTTGAGGTCACTTAGGTCAGCTACAGAGCAATCCAGTCGTTAATATTGAAAATCTGTGTTTATAGGACTGGTCTCTCAGGCCCTAGGAGGCCGTCTTCTCAATTTGTTATAATAGGTCACATATAGGCCCTCAGTGTCTGCCTTTTTTACTAATTTGTTGACCATCCATGGGATTTGTTATTTGATTTGTACTTGCTTAGGATACTTCCTGTATGCCTTAAGTGTCTCAGTTCTCACGCCTTATTGCAATTCATCCTTTGTCTCGCATTTTTATTTGGTTGGGAGAGACCATTATCAGATTCTTACCAATGTGGGTCATGCCCAGCACTGATGTGTGCTTTTAATCATGATTTTTTTTACATCTGGCAATAGGGACCAAGCCTTGAAGTGAATGAGATGTGTGTAAAAGAGTACAGTTATGAGGTATCTCATCAATCACAAGGCAAGGTCTAACTCTTGAAAGAAATGTAGATGCCGTAATGAAATCAAGAGACCTAGCCTTCCTCTCTTGTCTTTATAAGCTTAGGGATTAACTAAGAACTCAATGCTTGTGTAAGTGGTCTAAAAGCAGTACCAGTTTCACATTCTAATAAATCAATGCTGCATGCTTTAAACATGGACTCTTTTTTTTTTCTTTTGGAAGCATGGAAATAGGAGTGCACCGTAATAATAGAAGGCTAAGTGTACCACTCTATCTTTGCAACGTATTTTCTCACCACAACCCTGTAGATAAGATACTGCACCAACTTAATCTTCAGTCTCATGAAGAACAAAACTAGTTGAAATCACATGAATATAATGACAATCAGTCAAGACAAGCTGCTACTCAGGACTCCTCACATTGTGCTCCAAGCACTTTTGATAGGCTGTTCTCACAATATCTGCTATCACTTTCTATGCATTAAAGCAGGAACTGAGAGATAAGAGGCTCAACCCTGTAAAGAATGCTTCTTGCAGGATATCACAAAATCCAAATATATTTAAAGAATACTTGGCTGGATGTCAGGAGCACTGGATTTGTCCTAGCTTTATTGCCAGTTGCCTGGGTGGTTTCAAGGTGGTCATTCAAATTCTCTGGGTCTGTCAAATAATTTGGATGACCTTAAAAGTTTTTCGCAGTTCTAAGGGTCCTTAAATCTCTGAAGAGGTTTCAAAGAGCTTGTCTGCATCTTAAACAACATTAGCATTATGGAAAGTGTTCTGGACAAAGAATTGATGGATTTTATGTTCTGAGAGCACAGGTCCTGGAGGAAACAGCACACATTCAAAATGTCAGCAGATACCTGATTACACACCACTAACATCTGTGATATTCTTGCTGCCTGCTGGCATTTCAGCCTGCAGGGATGCTTCTTTGCCCCAGAGAGAAATGGCCGGGATAGTTACAAAGGATGCTGCATGTCAATGCTTCTTTCCAAGAAACAATTAAATAAACCCTTATTGAAACAAAATTAGCTTGGAATTAATTGCAAAATGGAAATGGTACTTGATATTTTCTGGTCACATATATACAACTCAGTGAGATAAAAAACATGAGGCATGTAGGAGATACCTTTGCAGGCTTTCCTTGGCTACAGAAGTTGCAGGAAAGAACAAGTTCATAACTTTTGTTTTTCAAGTTTGGGCACACACAGTGTGATAGAAAAATGCTTCATAGCTCTTCATAATGAAATGTGATTTATAAGCTGCTGATCACATTTCTCCCTGCGTGTTATTCTTACTTTTCCTACACTTCTCTCCATAATTTAGTGAGCTCTTGGCCAATGGAGCTCAGTCAAGAGGGGGGAGGTTAGGGGAGACCTAAGAATTAAGCACTAAACAATTAAAGTGAAAAGAAGGTGACCATTTTCATGAGATAATACTAAAAGGCCAAAGGACAGATGTGCTGAGGTAATATATTTTATGAAACAAGGACCGATTTTGTCCTCTTTTAAAATTTGGTACTCCGGGATAGAATGTTGAAATAGGCAGCCCAATACCAAAGCAGATTTCCTTCACAGTCTCTATCTGAATTGTGTCCCAGGCTGGTAGGTAAGAAACTGGCAGTTTCCCTTTGCTTTGGTGACATTGAGCACATGTCTATGAACCAGATGAGCATAGAGGGTGTTAGGGCTGTTGTTTTGACCTGTCTGTACAAGGATTGGTTCACTTGAATCTTATTTGTACATGGGACCCAGTAATATTCTATGAAGAATTCACACTGAGAAAAGAAAAGTTGATACACACAAATTTGGTTCAAGTGCAGTGGACCAGGACAGAGGAGAAGGTGGTGTTATGGACTGTGTTCAACTTGAGTCCTTGGAAGAGAAGCCTTTATAAAAGTGACAATAAAAACTAATACTAAAACCCCAACTGTTTCATTAATTTAATTCTCTCAATTTTAAAAATTAAGATTATTTTTTAGATCAGTTTGAAGTTTACAGAAAAACTGAGAACATATAAAGATTTCCTATGTACTTCCTGCCCCCTCACACGCACAGCCTCCCCATTATCAATACCCCCCACCAGAGTGGTACATTTGTTACAATTATGAGCCAACGTTGATACATCGTAATAACCCAAAATCCACAGTCCACATTAAGATTCACTTTTGGTATCATATATTCTATGGATTTGGATAAATGCACGATGAAATGTATCCATTATTATGGTATTATTGAGAATATTTCCATTGTCCTAAAATGCTGGTATACATACATATTTAAAAAAAATTTTTACTGAGTTTAGTTGACATACAATGTTACATTAATTTCAGGTGTACAATGTAGTGATTGGACAACTTTATATACTATGCTAAGCTCACTACAAGTGTAGTTACTACCTGTCATCATACAACACTGTTTTAATATCAGTGACTACATTCCTTATGCTGTGTCTTTTATTCCTGTGACTTATTCTTCCCACATCTGGAAGCCACTCCCCTTCATCTCCCAATCCCCTTCATCCATCTTGCCCATCTCCCCACCTCCTCCCCTCTGGCAACCATCAGTTTGTTCTCTGTATTTACAGATCTATTTTGCTTAAAATGCCGATAATTTTTTTAAGATTTTATTTATTTATTGACAGAGATAGAGACAGTCAGCGAGAGAGGGAACACAAGCAGGGGGAGTGGGAGAGGAAGAAGCAGGCTCATAGCAGAGGAGCCCGATGTGGGGCTCGATCCCACAATGCCAGGATCACACCCTGAGCTGAAGGCAGACACTTAACCGTTGTGCCACCCAGGTGCCCCTAAAATGCCAATATTTTTAAGGCACTTGTTCTCATTTTTCAGATCCCATAAAAAGTGGCACAAAGAGAAAAAGGTATAGTTGAACCACGATGAAGCACACACCGTAGCACAGTCAGGCTGATACACAAGTGGAATAGCAAAGAAGTCATGGAGGACATATAATTGTTGCAACGGTACCTGCAATGCCAACCAGCTCTCACTGGCTTCAGCAAGGGGCCTGCAGGAATACAGTCTGGAAAGGGGTTAAATGGTGTCCAAGACACAGAGGTCCAAGAAACTGCCTCATGTACCCAGGGAAGACACCCTCTACGGACTGCGAGAGGAATTTGACAGGGCTGGAGTCACAGAAATGCTCTTTGGGTTACACGAAACACAACAGGATTTTTACCCTAACTGCTGTGGTTACATAAGCAAAGAACAGATAACTTTTATCCAAGTTTATGAACTGTTTCCTCTATGCTGCCATAATCCTGTTGCTTTTTTCAGCAACATAATAAAACAGTTTTAATGAAACCAATAAAAATGATTCTCCCTGCAAAAGGCTGGTAATTCTCAGCTTGCAACATAAGGCTCTGCAGTTCTGGGTTACTGAGTAGGGGAATTAATCAGTATTATGTTAGATGCAAGGGAGATTCCCCAGTGTTCTGTGATGGTGATAGAAGCATATTAAGAACCACAAATAAAAATAGCAGCATAATTAAAATATGATGTGAAAGCTAAGAAGTTCAAACTTCAGCCTGCTCTATTGTCCATCCTGAGGCCTCTTGACAAGAGGAGTGTCAAATTTTTGGGTTTTTTTTTTAATCTTATTTTGATATTTTAAATTAAATGCAGATAATTTTTTGCAGAATTAGCACCATTTTGAAGTAGTACGAACTATACTATTGTGATTTGCTTCTCCCCTGAATATTTTTTTTAATCTGGCAGATCGACATTATGTTACTGTCACTAGGGCATTCATCTAGTGCCAGTGGCTTGTGGGGATTCTGGGGCAATTCAAAGGGACACAGAGACCTTAGTGTATTTATTAGGCACTTTTGTGAATGATGTGTCACTATTTTGTGGAATCTAGTCAGGATCTTACTAAAGCTTGGCTTACAAATTTCACAGGATTTATTGGTCCCAATATTAGAATATCTTCTTTTATCTCTTCTCTGTTTGATCTGCTTCTTCTTATCAGTGCCACACATACTGGGCAAGAGGAGGAGCCCCTGATGCTTACCTGGGTTAGGAATCTTGTCTTTTTGGATTTATCATGATTGACACCACCAGTGAGTTCAGCATTCAGCATTTCTCCCTATTTTTTAACCGAGACATAAAATGCATAAAGTGAGGTACATAAATGGAAGTGTATAGCTTACTGAATTTTTATGTATGTATGCACTGTGTAACTACTACCCAGATTAAGATAAAAAGCATTTCTAGGAAGTTTCCTCATGCCACTTGCTGGTTAATACCATGGTCCCACAGGTAATCATTATTTGGACTTCTCTGCATTCAGAATGTATTCCTTTGTATCTGGCTTCTTTCAGAGCCATGTCTGTGAGATTTATCCAAGTTGGTGCATATATTAGTCATTTGGCTTTTTTATCACTGTGCCATATTCCACTGTGTGAATCCACCACATTTTACTTATTTATTCTCCAGTTGATGGATTGACTCTAGTTTATGACTTTTATGATACACTTACTCTGAACATCTATCTTTTTGGTAGACATAAGCATTCACTTCTCTTTGGTACATAGCTAACACTGGGATTGCTAGATTATAGGATAGGTAGGGGTTAAGTTTACTAGTTACTGACAGTTTCCAAAGTGTTTAAAACTTTTAATTGATCCCTATTATCAGCAACATTTAGTATTTTTTTTAATTTTTAATTTTAAAGTAATTATAGATTCACAGGAAGTTGCAAAAGTGTGCAAAAGAATTGCTTTAACTAGCTTCCCTCAGCATTTACATATTGCAGAACCATAGTACAATTTCGTAAGCAGGAGACTGACATTGACGCAATGTGTGGTATAGTTCTATATCATCTTATTGCATAGGTTTGTTTGTAAAACCAACACCCCAGTTAGGATACAGAACTATTCCATCACCATAAAGTTCTCCTTTGTGCTATCCTTTTATGGTCACGCCCAACCTTTTTTCCTCCACTATCCCTAATTCTTGGTACCCACCAATTTTTTCTCCTACTCTTTAATTTTATCACTTTAAAGATAAATGGAATCATACTATAGTGACCTTTGAGATTAGCTTTTTTCACTCAAGATAATGCCCTTGAAATCCACCCAATTTATTGCATATAACAATGGTGGTTCCTTTTTATTGTGGAATAGCATTCCGTGACACAACATGACCTCCGGTTCTAAGGCATTGGTCCAGTGGAGGACAGAAGCTGTGGTTGCACATGATAAATGTAAACTGACCAGGCAATTTTCATCAGAAACTTATAGAAGTCATGACAAATGAGCAAAAGATAATGATGGTAATCAGAATATGCTAACTTGAAGGAAAATCTCTAACAAACTTCCATTGAGTTGTTGCCAGTGTTTTCATCAAGAAATAGGTCTGGGTCTAATTGCCATTCAAGTCCCTTTAATCAAATGTTTTTGACATTTTCTAGAAATAAAGCTAAAGAATGAGCAATGGAGACAGATTCCCTTTACAGGAACTGGTGTCTCTGAGGGATCTCGAGATGTATGAGGCAGAATTACTAAGAACTAGAATTGATTTTATTTTATTTTTTTTAAGATTTTATTTATTTATTCGACAGAGAGAGAGACAGCCAGAGAGAGAGGGAACACAAGCAGGGGGAGTGAGAGAGGAAGAAGCAGGCTCATAGCGGAGGAGCCTGATGTGGGGCTCGATCCCAGATCGCTGGGATCACACCCTGAGCTGAAGGCAGACGCTCAACCACTGTGCCACCCAGGCGCCCCAGAACTAGAATTGATTTTAAAAAACATAGTCAGAACTTAGTCATACAAATAGTGCTGTTCCTACCTGGATAATTGCCTTGGAAACTATACAATTATTCCAATGATAATGCCTTATTAAAACATAATTTCTAGAACCATAATTCATACAAATAGTGCTGTTCCTACCTGGATAATTGCCTTGGAAACTATACAATTATTCCAATGATAATGCCTTATTAAAACATAATTTCTAGAACCATAATTTTAGAATTGTTTTTGGAGTCTGTAACATTTACTTCGAAAATCCTGGCCAGTTACCTTTTTTGAGTGTAATTTTTTAAGTGACATGAGCCAGATAGAACTAAGTCTGATGAATGTGTTGTGGGTCAAACTAGGAATACTGGTCTTGGTGCTAAACAAGATTTAATGACAAACTAATTATGTTTGATTTTCTTGTTGCTTATAAGTTGGCTTCTGATAGCAGTTCCAAGAAAAAATCCAAATATGTTTTGAGTAGTAGCATCATTTAAATAAGTGTCTCTCAAGGTGTCCACTGTGAAAAAGGCAGCACATATTTGGATGTGTAAGTTCTGGTATATTTACTCAAAAAACCCAGATTTATTATTTTTCACTATCTTGTATCTCTTCTAATTTCATGGTTTTCTAATGTTCTTCATGTTTATACTATGTATATAATATTAGTATTTTATACATATGTTATACTTTTAACTTTTTAAAGTATTTAACTCTTACTAACTTTAAATATCCACAGTAAGGTCACAGACATATCATTTCATAAACATTCAGTTTAGAAATGAGGAAATGAAATTACAGAGAATTTAAGGGACTTAAAAAAAAGAGTAGTAAGTGGTAAATGCTATAACTGCAATAAAAATTGGTGGGTTTTTTGGCCCCATATTGCAGAGATAGTCCTTTTTATGACATGGTATCAGAAATAGTAGAAGGCAGCTATTTTTTTTTAAAGATGTGTGGATCTAAAAGAATTAGTTAAAGTAAAATAATAGTTTTGTGGAGCAGCATTTTAAAAAAAGTATTTGCAAGCTGATCTACACCATCATTTAAAAAATAATAATCTCGTTTGATTTAGTCAATCACTTCAGGTTAAGTGGATTTCCCCCTTGTTTCCAACTGTAGTATTTGAAGCAGGATGCTTTCATGGCACTTTAAATCAGGGCATTTTATTTTTCTATGTACTACTCACAGGATCAATATAGTACCTGAACCCTAGGCCAGTCTGCAAACATGCTGTTGTTTAGTAAATGCCTTTGGAGAAAGAGATCCACACCCCTGGCATAACTCCCGGGGAACAATGTATTCCTTCCTCAGGGGTAGAAATGGCGGAAAGAAAGAAGAAAGAAGAAAGAAAGAAAGAAAGAAAAGAAAGAGAAAGAAAGAAAGAAAGAAAGAAAGAAAGAAAGAAAGAAAAGAAAGAAAAGAAAGAAGAAAGAAAGAAAGAAAGAAAGAAAGAAAGAAAGAAAAGAAAGAAAGAAAAGAAAGAGAGAAAGAGAAAGAGAAAGAAAGAAGAAGAAAGAGAAAGAAAGAAAGAAAGAAAGAAAGAAAGAAAGAAAGAAAGAAGAAAGAAGAAAGAATTTTAGTCCCTTAAATTTCTAAGAAAGAAAGAAAGAAAGAAAGAAAGAAAGAAAGAAAGAAAGAAAGAAAGAAAGAAAGGAATGACCTTTCACCGGGAATGTTCTGCCGCTGTGTCTCACAGTTGCTGCGCTTGTCCTAAGTACTTCAGCAACTCCCTGCTAACACTTCTCTGCATGTGCTCAGCACAGTGAAGAAAACAGTTCACCATGTTAAGCCCTAGTCCAGAAGCTGTCCCTGTCATCACAGGGCTAGCTCTTGTCCTTGCATTATCTACAGTTGCTTGCCTTGATTAAAGGATAAAAGTTTCTTGATAATATTAGCCTAGAAGAACTGCAGTTAGAGAACTTTAAGTCTCTCTCTTTTTAGCTCATGTTCAGCTCTATATTGATCTTTTGGTAATCCAAGACTGATTTCTTAGAATTCTGCAGGGCCTTGCTTTTCCTTCTGGCAGGAATTACCAATTACTGTCTTCAGTCTTCACTAGTATCAGTCTTTGTCTTTTTCTGTTCAGTCCAGGAAAGTTGGGGTTTTAGGTGTAGTAAAGTGGGGATGGGTGTAGGGGGCAGTCTTTTCTTCCCAATGAAAATTTTCCAAAGGTGGGAAATTTTTACAGAATTACTGGTATTTCTTTTTATTTTAAAGCAAAGAGCAAAATTCTTACATTATGATAAATTTTAGTTTCCAGATTTTAAATAGTAGGGGAAAATTTCTCAGGTTGTCTGACAGTATAAACACATGTGGGCTTCTTCTGTATGAAGAAGAGAGTAGGAAGTTTCCCAAAATGGGAAAAACACTTGTAGACTGTGCCAAACGGCATTCCAAAGTTGTCAGATTTCTTTTCTTAAGCCCCTTGAAAAGCCAATGCTCTAAAACTTTATTGAAACAAAACCTTAATCAGTTAAACCAAGACTCAGAGGAGCCGGATTCCTAAAATAGGGTTTGTCACATTATTTTGTGTAGATGAGAGGGTATCTGCTCTCCAAATATGGGAACATGTATTTATGTGTATGTGCATCTGCTATGAATACATCCTTAGAGGAAGATTATTAAAATACAGATTTCTTCTAAGCCTTTAGTTGATCATGTAAAGATTAAGTTAATATGTGACTTGAGGTATTGTACAAAACAGTCACAGAGAGTAAATCCTATAATCCTGAGATTCAAGTGAATAAGGACTCTTCACATGTATCCAGGATCTTTATCAAAATGAAATGTTGTTTTTACGGGAAATATTTTTGTGTTTGGAGAAGCATAATGAGAACAGTGTGAAAGAAGTAAGAATGGTTGTCTAAGGTGCTACAGTTGTAAAACTTCATTTTTCAAATAAATTAAAAGAAAGCAAAAAAAAGATAAAATTATTAGGCACCCCAAATGACATTTAAAAACAATATCTATACTCATTGTGAAAGGCTTAGAAAGCATTTGGCTTCATTCTTTACAGGCATGCTCTCTTTTGGTTATTTTCCTTTTCACATAATGACTTGTCCAGATATCTGGGGTTCATCACATTTTTTTTATGTTTTTTTCTTATTATAATAATATTATTTTTATATTATGTTAGTCACCATACAGTACATCCCTGGCTTTTGATGTAAAGTTCAATGATACATTAGTTGCATATAACACCCAGTGCACCATGCAATATGTGCCCTCCTTACTACCCATCACCAGCCTATCCCACTCCACCACCCTCCTCCCCTCGGAAGCCCTCAGTTTGTTTCTGAGTCCATAGTCTCTCATGCCTCATTCCCCCTTCTGATTACGCCCCCTTTCTTTATCCCTTTCTTCTCCTACCGATCTTCCTAGTTCTTATGTTCCATAGATGAAAGAAACCATATGATAATTGTCTTTCTCGGCTTGACATATTTCACTTAGCATTATCTCATCCAGTGCTGTCCATGTTGCAGCAATTGTTGAGAAATCATTCTTTTTGATAGCTGAGTAATATTCCATTGTATCTATGAACCACATCTTCTTAATCCAGTCATCTGTTGAAGGACATTGGCTCCTTCCACTATATAGATATTGTGGACAATGCTACTATGAACATAAGGGTGCATATGGCCTTTCTCTTCACTGTGTCTGTATCTTTGGGGTAAATACCCAGTAGTGCAATGGCTGGGTCATAGGGTAGCTCAATTTTTAACTTTTTAAGGGACAGGCACACTGACACACTGTTTTCCAGAGTGGCTGTACCAACTTGCATTCCCACAAACAATGTAGGAGGGATTCCCTTTCTCCATATCCTCTCCAACAATTGTTGTTTCTTAGCTTGTCAATTTTTGCCATTCTAACTGGCATAAGGTAGTATTTTAGTGTGGTTTTGATTTGAATTTCCCTGATGACTAATGATTTTGAACATTTTTTCATTTGTCTGTTAGCCATTTGTATGTCTTCATTGGAAAAGTGTCTGTTCAAATCTTCCACCCATTTTATGATTTGTTTACTTGTTTCTTGTGTATTGAGTTTGAGAACTTCTATGTTGATCCTGGATACCATNTACCAGTCTTTTATCTGTAGTGTCATTTGCAAATGTATTCTCCCNGATTCGTGGCCTTTTCTGGTTCCACACAAATTTAAGGGCTATTTGTTCCAGTTCTTTGAAAAATGTCCTCGGTATTTTGATTGAGATAGCATTGAAAGTATAGATTGCTCTGGGTAGCATGGACATTTTAACTGTGTTAATTGTTCTGATGTATGAGCATAGAATATTTTTCCATCTTTTTGTGTCTTCTTCAAACTCTTTCAAGAATGATTTATAGTTTCTAGAATATAGATCCCTTACGTCTCTGGTTAAGTTAATTCCAAGAAACGTAAGATTTTTGGTGCCATTGTAAATGGGATGGATTCCCTAAATTCTCTTTCTTCAGTTTCATTGTTCCTGTAAAGAAATGCAACTGATTTCTGAACATTGATTTTCTCTCCCGCCACATTACTGAATTTCTCTATAACTTCTGGTAGTTTGGGGGTAGATTCTTAAAGATTTTCCATGTAGAGTATCATGTCATCTGCGAAGAGAGACAGTTTGACTTCTTCTTTGCCAATTTGGATACCTTTTATGCCTTTTTATTGTCTGATGGCTGTTCCAAGGACTTCTAGTACTATGTTGAATAATAATGGCAAGAATGGACATCCTTGTCGTGTTCCTAATCTTAAGGGAAAGTCTTCCAGCTTTTCCCCATTGAGAATGATATTTGCTGTAAGCTTTTCATACATGGTTTTTATGAGATTGAGGAATGTACCCTCTATCCCTACACTCTGAAGGGTTTTAATCAGGAAAGGATACTGTATTTTGTCAAATGCTTTTTCTGCATCAATTGAAAGGATCATATGATTCTTGGCTTTTTTCTTGTTGATATAATCTATCACACTAATAGATTTGTGAATGTTGAGCCACCCTTCCATCCCAGGGATGAATCCCACTTGGTCATGATGGATAATCCTTTTAATGTACTGTTGGATCCTATTAGTTGGATCTTGTTGAGAATTTTGGCGTCCATATTCATCAGGGAAATCGGTCTGTAATTCTCCTTTTTGATGGGGTTTTTGCCTGATTTGGGGATCAAGGTAATATTGGCCTCATAGATTGCACTTGGTAGCTTTCCTTCTGTTTCTATTTTTGAAGTAGCTTTAGGAGAATAGGCATAATGTCCTCTCTGAATGTTTGGAAGAATTCTCCAGGAAAACCATCAGGCCCTGGCGTGTTGATTTTTGGGTGGTTTTTAATGACTGTTTCAATCTCTTCATAATTAATTGGTATGCTTAGAAAATCAGTTTCATCCTCTTTCAGTCTTGGTAGTTTATAGGTTTCCAGGAAGGCTTCCATGTCTTCCGGATTGCTTAATTTATTGGCATAAAGCTGTTGATAAAAGTTTCTAATAATCCTTCCAATTTCTTTGGTGTTGGTTGTGACCTCTCTCTTTTCATTCATAATTTTAATAATTTGGGTCCTTTCTCTATTCTTTTGGATAAGTCATGCCAGTGGCTTATCTATTCTATTTATTCTTTTAAAAACCAGCTTCTAGTTCTGATGATCTGCTCTACTGTGCTCCTGGTTTCTAATTCATTGATCTCTGCTCTAATCTTGATCAAATGCTTTCTCGTGCGTGGATTAGGCCTATTCCTCTGTTGCTGCTCCAGCTTCTTGAAGTGAGAATATAAAAACTGCATTTTAGATTTTTCTATTCTTTTGAGTGAGGCTTGGATGGCTATGTATTTCCCCCTTAGGACTGCCTTTGCAGTATCCCACAGGTTTTGGACCGTTGTGTTTTCATTCTCGTTGGCCTCCATAAATTGTTTAAATTGATTTTTGATTTCCTGGTTTATCAAATCATTCTTGAGCAGGATGGTTCTTAGTCTCCACGTGTTTGAGTTTCTTCTGAATTTTTCCTTGTGGTTGAGTTCCAATTTCAGAGCGTTGTGGTCTGAGAATATACAGGGAATAATTTCGGTCTTTTGTTATTGGTTGAGATCTGTTTTGTGGCCCAGAACATGGTCTATTCTTGAGAACGTTCAATGGCCATTAGAATAGAATGAATATTCTTTGATCTGGGGTGTGGTGTTCTATATATATATATATATATATATATATAAATATATCTGTGAGGTCCAACTCATCTAGTATGGCATTCAAAGCTCTTGTTTCTTTGTTGATTTTCTGTTTAGTTGATTTGTCTATTGCTGATAGTGGAGCGATGAGGTCCCCTACTATTATCGTATTTTTATCTATATGTCTCTTTATTCTGGTTAAGAGTTGGCTTGTGTATCTTGCTGCTCCCCTGTTGGGGGCATAGATATTTATAATTGTCATATCCACTTGTTGGATACATCCTTTAACAATAATATAGTGCCCTTCTGTATCTCTAACTATAGTCTTTAGTTTAAAATCCAATCTGTCTGATATGAGAATTGCTACCCCAGCTTTCTTTTGAGGTCCATTGGCATGAAAGATTGTATTCCATCCCTTTACTTTCAGTCGGGATGTATCTTTAGGTTCAAAATGAGTCTCTTGTAGACAGCTAAAGGATGGGTGTCATGTCTTCTGATCTAATCTGCAACCCTGTGCCATTTTATGGGAGCAATTAGGCCATTTACATTGAGAGTGATTATTGAGAGATATGATTTTAATGATGCCATGTTGCCAGTAAAGTCTTTGTTTCTATCAATTGTGACATTCTGTTCTGTATCACTCTTGGGGCCCTTTTACTTTTATAGAACCCCCCTTAATCTCTCCTGTAGGCCTGGTTTCGTGGTTACGAAATTGGTCAGTGACTGGTGATTCTGGAAGGTCTTTACCTCTCCATCAATTCTGAATGNTTTGGAAGTTCTTTCTCTCTGCATCAATTCTGAATGACAGCCTTGCTGGATAAAGGATCCTTGGCTGCATGCTTTTCTCTGAAAGAGCTTTAAAAATGTCCCCCCAAACCTTTCTCTCATTCCAGGTCTGTGTAGACAGGTCTGAAGTAATTCTGATACTTTTGCCTTGGTACGTGAGAAATTTCTTTGCCCAGGGCACTTTCAATATTGCATCCTTGTATCTAATATTTGCTAATTGCACTATGATATGATGTGACATAGGTTTGTTGTGGTTGAGCTTGGGAGGGGTCCTCTCTGCCTCTTGGACACGAATGCTTGTTTCCTTTCCTAGATTAGGGAAGTTTTCAGCTACAATGTTTTCAAATATCTTTTCTAGACCTCTGTTTTTCTCCACCCCCTCGGAGATGTCAATGATTCTGACATTGGAACATTTCATTGAGTCAGTAATCTCCTGTAACCTACATTCTTGAGAGTGGATTTTTTTGAGCCAATTTCTGNTGTCAATGATTCTGACATTGGAACATTTCATTGAGTCAGTAATCTCCTGTAACCTACATTCTTGAGAGTGGACTTTTGTGAGCCAATTTCTGTTTTAGCTTTCTCTTCTACTAACCCATCCTCCAATTTGCTGATTTGTTCCTTCTGCCTCATTCACCCTGGCTGTCAGAGCATCTAGTTTTGACTGCATCTGATTCATAGTATTTTTAATTTCTGCCAGATTTGCTCTCATTTCCGCCCTTAGAGATTCTATATTCTCGTTAATATTTTTTTCAAGTCTACACATCATCCTGACCATTTTTACTCTGAATTCCATTTCTGATAATTTGGTTATATCCATATCCCTTAGTTCTGTGGCAGAGGCCACAAACTCATTGTCTTTTTTTTTTTTTTTGCTGGGGGGTATTTCTCCTTTTCGTCATTCTGATGAGGAGAGGTTGTGGGGATGCACAGAGCCCAAATTATTGACCAGGACCCATGCAGTGTGCACTTGCTTTATAGGGACTTTAGGGATGTGGGCTTCTTGACTTTTCAGCCTTCCTTCTGGGGAGGGGCCTGCTGCGCGGATACTAAGGCAACCCTGTTTGGTTAGAGTCTCCATGTTCCCTGCGAGGGGTGGTGGGGATGGGCACATTTTGAGCCGGTATTTCCAGGCTTTTGTTCTCTGGTGGCTTTCCCTGGTGGTTTGCTCTGCCTCTTCTGAGAGTCAAAGCAGCAGTAGCCAAATCCCAGCCTCTGTCTCAGAACAGAGGAATCGGAGTCCGCTCTCCACTGGGCTCTTCTGGCCACTTTAACTCTTTCTGTTGGTGCTGCTAAACCTACCCTATGTGTGCCCCACAGCTGGTGTCCCAGCCCTCACTTCCAGGGCCAGCTCGTCTCTGTCCTTTGTGTTTCTAACACCGCCAGTCACCAGCCACCCCCGTGCATTCCAGAGCTCTGTTTCAGTGTAGTTCACGAGCACTCTGGAGCTCTGGTTTTCAGACTGGTTGCACGCGTTCCCCGGCTCATGGTCTCAGTCTGCTCTCTCGCATGTGCCCACTCCTCCGTGCAGGTGACTACCACTTCCCAGCACCCAAGCGTGGCAACTCCCTCCCCCTTCCATTTGTCTTCCAATATCTGTGTGTGGATTCACAGCTCCCCGTTTCATGCCTCAATACTCAGTGCTGGAGATGTTCGTTTGTAGAGATCCAGATGTATCTTCCTGCATCTCAGGCTGATTCTATGGGTGTTCAGGATGGTCTGGTACCTATCCAGCTCAACTCAGGGGACCAGCTGAAAAAAGGGACCCCTACTCCTCTGCCATCTTAACTCCCTCCCCAATTTTTTGGTGCAATGCTGTACCCAGCTCTAGTTTGCCACTTGCTCTTCAATATGTTTAATATTCAGCCTTTCTGCAGAAACACATATTGCTACTATTTGAAATTGTCCTCAATTAGTAGATTCCAGAAGACAAGAGTCAGGCTTTTGCTGAAAAGTAGTATTGCTCAAAATATCATTTTTTTTGACAGTGCCCAAAATGTGGAGTCCAAAGTTGATCCTCCCACAGTATCGTAGAATTATTGCTTTGACAGAAGGAATATTTGGGTGGGTTTTTAAGGTGTTGACACTTCTGGCAAGTCTGGATGATCCCAACAGAAAAGGTAGGGAGTATTGCTTCTCAGTGTAGCCTCTGAGGTAATTTTCAGAGGTAGCCAACCTGTTGCTCCCTCTCAAATATATATATATAAGAATTGCCTCAATGAAGTGGTGAGCACATTCTTGATTATTACCAATTTTCTTATTGCTGTTCAGGGTAAATACTTTACATCATTTTGTTATAAAATTCTCTCTACACACTTTTGAGGGCATAAAAGATAAACTATATTTGTAAATTGCCAGTTTTCCAGAGATGGATACCAAAGTCAATTCATTTTCTGTTATTACTGTGTTCAATGCCCACACGCAATGGGGGTGCAAAAGAATCAGTATACACCATCTTTAAAAACTCATAGTCTGATGAGAAAAGGTTATGTAAATGACATTATAAGTGTCAAAGAAGATAAATTGCTGGGGGGTAATCTGCATGGATGTGTGTGTGTGTGTGTTTGCGTGCACACACGTGTGCATGCACCGATGTACTTATATATACTCCTGTGCTGGGGGTAGGGATGTTGAAGATCATATGGAAGGGGAGGACTTTAGTTTTAAAGGATGGATGATGTTTCACCAGTAAAGTTGGAAGAAAAGAGTTTTTCCAATGAAGAGAGCAGTGTGAGCTAAAGCCATAAAAGGGAGAAGTATGGGTCTAGATATTATATTTTATTTATCCTTATGACCTTGACATGCTGCCTTATTATAAATTGCCACACAGAGGTTAAATATCCTCATCAAACACACATGAGAAACTAATGAAATAGAAGTGGAATTGGTTCTTCCAATTTTTATACTACCTTCAAATCAAATTTTCAAGGGAATTATGTGTGAGCTGTCACAACACAAATTTGGAGGAGGTATTAAGGTATATACTGTGCTCTCTGGGGCCAGCCCTGGAAAAAGAAAGAAAAAAGTGAGGTAATACTTATGGAGTATCTTTCATCAGATGCTGGATACTTACTGACAAACTTCCATTTAGTGCTCATAACAATTGATTTTATAGACCTCAAGGCTATGATTCAAAAGATTAACTATTTTATGCTGTTCCCTCCCACCACCAAAACCCACCAAATACTACCAAGTAAGATAAATTAACTTCATTTGTTCATTTGTTCAAATGAAGGGTAAATAGGATTCCCTGAGAAAAAGGACAGGAGAAGAATACTTTGGGCCAAAAGAGTAGTAAGAGGCCAAAGGATTGGAGAGACAAGATGAAGTCAGATAGCTAGGGCCATGTGAGTGTACAATGGATACATTCATTCATTTATAAATTCAGTCATTGCACAAATATTTACTGAGTTCTTACAATGTGTAAGACACATTGCCCCATGGACTCAGGATATAACAATAAGATAGACCAGATCCCTCTTCTCATGGAGCTTACATTTTTGAGGGTAGAGAAAAACAAATAAAAAATGAATAAAGAAAAGAAAATATCAGATGGTGGTGATAAGTGTTACACAGAGAATTATAAAAGATTAACCAGTTTGTATGGTTGTCAACTTTAGATTGAAGTGGATGATTGGATGGGCAAGGGAGGTAGTATTTAAGCTGAGATCCAAGTGCAAAAAAAACCCCAACCCCCATATGGCTATGTGAAAGTCAAGAAAAATAGAATTCTGGGTGAATGTCCCTGAAGTAAGAATCAGATTGATGTGCTCAAGGAACATAGAGAAGGCCAGGTAGTTGGAACATGGTGGAAAAAGAGAGAGTGCTATTAGCTGATGCCAGATGAATAGGCAGGGGCCAGATCATTTATAGCTTTGAGAGAAGTTTGGATTTTACTCTGAGGGTAATGGAAGCCACTGAAGAGTTTTAAATCAGAAATGATCTGATATAACATAGCACAGAGATTTTTAAAAACCTCTCTGACTGCTGTGCTGAGAGTGAGCTTAGAGGCTCAAGAATGGAATCAAGACCACCTGGAGAACATTGTCATATGAGGGAGTATTGTCTTGGACCTACATGTTTGCTTAGGAGGTTGTGAGAAGAGGTTGGTTCAGAATTGAATCATTCATGCAATAAAGACTTAGGCAAAAACCTACAAGACATGGTAATATAAAAAGTGACAAGTTGCCAAGCATTTGGAACACAAACATTTGTGCAGTGAGATATTTCTTGTTTCCTGGCAAAGAGTTTCTTCTTTTTTTTTTTTTTTGATTTTTTACTTCCACCATTTCAAAGACATTGGTAGCCTTTGAAGTTTTTAAAAGGGGCTCATAAAATTGAAAGTTTTATTTGATGGTAACAATGTGCAAGTAATGATTGAAAACTGAGCTCACCTTCATAGATAGATAGCAGAGTTTCATCTAGATCCATGCTGAAGGAAAATTGTGTAATAGCCAATTTTTCCATGATGTACCACAAAATATTAGAAGAAATGTGAGCAACTCTGAGTGTTCTGTGGATGGCATAATGCCCCTTGACAGAGGTGTAGCTTCAGTTTTCCTCTGATGCTATCCAAAAACTCAGTTGCTCAGATATGGACAAGGTAGAAACATGCTATAGCAGATGGGGAATTTTAACAAAGAGATGGAAAGTATAAGAAAGAGTCAAATAGAAAGGCTAGAAATAAAAAAAATATGATGAATAATGCCTTCAGGAGGTCTATCAGTAGCTTCCACACAGCTGAGATGAGAATTAGTAAATTTAAAGAAATTACTCAAGCTGAAATTCAAAGAAAAAAAGTGAAATAAATAAAAACAGAGCATCTAAGAGTGTGGGGTAATATCAAACAGTCTAACATAGGTGTAACTGTACTCTCCAAAGAAGAAAAGAGAGAGAATGGGCACAATAATACACAAAGATATAACGGTTGATAATGTTCAAGAATAATGAAAGATATCAAATCACAGATCCAAGAATATTAGGGAAACACACTCAGGCTGAATATAAAAGAGAATCACCTGGAAACATCATCTTCAAATATGGAACAACCAAAAATAAAGGAAAACTCTTGAAAATAGCCAGAAATTTAAAAAAAGACACATTTTATACAGAGGAAAAATGAAAACAATTACTTACAGTGGATTTCCTTCAGAAACTCTACAAGCCAGAAGACAATGAATTAACATCTTTAAAATACTGAACAAAAACAAAACCCTATAAACCTCAAATTCTATACTTAGCAAAAATATCTTCAGTCTTGTTCATGATGTCACCACTCCTGCATGGACAGACTTTGAAACCTTCCCTGACTGTCCCAGTAGATTCTGACTACTCACTTCTCTGGATTTCTATAGCTCTGATCTTCAAATCACATGTTCAATGTCTGATTCTTCCCTGTCATATCTATTCTGTAAGAATCAAGTTTGTGAGAGTCACCAGAAAGTTGATAGTTTTTAGGAGAGAAAATTCTGCTGCACCATCCTGTCCCTAGCTCAGTGGTGGATTTATGGTAGAAGAGTGATATATTTAAATCAAGCTCTGGGTTGGTTGCTTTTGGCCAGGAGATAGTACACTTTTTCATGTAATAATCCAAGGGTCAAGGAGTCTATTGATAGGCAAAATAGAAAAGAAGAGGACAGATAAGGCAGTTACCTTTTTTCAATGGCAGGTGTTGCTCTTCATTTCTTACAAACAGAATCTCTCCCTGCTCCCTGCCCTGCTTCTCTCCCTCTACGTCCAAAAGATCTGCTTTGTTTAGTGACATCTTTGATAAATTGTTTGGTGATAGAAGAACAAGAAACTTCTCTTACTGCACTCACCCCATCAACAATGGTAATTCCAGAACTGCTTTTCTTAGAGCAAGGGGATGAGGGACATTAGCCACAGAAAGCTTTGATCTGTTGACTGGAGAATCCAAGGGGAGGATTGCATATGAAAACAGGGGTGGACTATGGAAAGGGGAGCTGGAGGGGAAGGCAGAAGGGAGACATCAGGGTTCTGATAGTGGGGGAATAACTTTCGCAGAAGCAAGATTAGAAATCTAAGGAGGAGTATTTGAAAGTTTTGCTGAGATGTGTTAAGTAATTTTGTATCCCCTGACATTGCTAATACTTTGGGAATTGGATTTATTAAGATGGGAGGGATGAGGGCAATATTGCAAAATACTGACTCTGGACTTAATGAGGGTTCTGGATAGAATGGGTGGCGACCAAAGGAAGCCTAACCTCATTGATTAATTAACATTGCCATAGTGAAAAAACATCTGTGATTCCGAGTTTTGCCAAGACCTTCCTGGACATCGCAGAAAAGCATTACTTAAAAAAAATCATTTAATTTTTTTAAATGGGCAGGTGTAATCCTTATTTTAGCAGTCCAGTAGGAATTACAATTTGAGCCTGGGAGCAGATATACATGCTAAATTTTGCTTCTCTATATAGAAACTATGGACAGGCCTGAAATGATTACTTTAGTAGTCAAATTGCTGGGTATAATAAATCAAGAGGTTTCTGCAAATACAGATAGTCTCTAAATACAATGTACTTTAAATATAGACAACAAACAGCTGTACTGAGAGACCACAGCTGCATTTGAATATATGCTAACAAGCCTATGCTTCCTTTTCCACCACCTTCCTTTAATGGGCATTTTCCTTCCACAAGAAGAAACTTGCCTGCGCACATTAGGGCTGCTTCTCCCCAGGTGTGAGTCCTTTACTCCTGACTAGCAAAGCTAGCCAATAAGCAGGTGCTCTACATTAGCTTTGATTGCTACTACCTAAATGAGGCTGCAATTGTGCTCGTTATTAAAAGATTCTAAGTTCACATCCAGAGCTACTTCTGCCAAGACTCAGCCAGCCCACCTGGCAGGACTCTGCTCTGCTGTAGCACACCAAAAACCCCTTGCCCAGACACACTACATAAATAACTAGTTGAGTAAATAGCTGATTTAGAAGGTATTTTCTAGACTTTCTTGTACAATGTTAAGATGGTTCTGTGCATAGTTAACCTGAAGCTATTTCCAAGGGAGTGGATAGAAACTGTGGTAGTCTTTCCAAAGATGGCCACATAATTCCTTCTGTCCCACATGCAACTTTACAGTGTGGCCTTGCCCTCTTCCATCAAGACATGGAATTTATTTTCTTTCCCTTAAATCTGCCTGGATTTAGTGACTCACTCTGAATAACAGAATGTGGCAGAAATGACATTCTGGGAATTCTAGGCCTAGGCCTTAAGTGACCTCGCAGTTTTTGTTTTTACCCTCTTGGAGCCCAGAGCAACCATTTAAAGTAGTCTGCCTACCCTCCTGAAGAGGGAGGCCATGTCAAAAAAAGCCCTGGATGATATGAGATTACAAGGAGAAGCTCAGCCTTGCCCTGGCCATTCCAGCCACCCCAGTGGACAGCCTACTAGGAAGCTTCACCGTGAAGCCACCTTGGGCTCTCCTTCTCATCTGAGCTGCTCCAGCTGACATTTTGGGAAGCACAGTTGGTTCCCCATTGTAGAATCATGAGAGCATTTAAATGCTTTCTCTTGTTGTCAGCCACACATTTTTGAAGTGGCTTCTTACATAACAATAAATAACCAACACTGAAGTAAACTAGCATTATAATAATAATGCTAATAACAATGACAATGATGATGATGATGGTGATGATGATAGTAGTTAATATTTATATCGTACCTCATATTGTCAGCAGCTAGACCCCAAGACCTGATCTTTACTGCCCACCTGCTTGTACTTACTGACCTTTGTCCCACATTTTTTCTTAAGCTCTTTTTCCAGCTGATCTCTTAACTCAGGCAAATGCAAAGCAAAACCACCCATGAGCAATAGTGACTGCCCTAACAAGACCTCCAGCTGTCCTAGACCAACCAGACCTGTTTGAGCTAAACCTGTGACTCGCACCTGCACAGATGGACCATGGAGTGACCTCTAGAATGAGCAATGATGACCTTTATCTCCTTATGATACTAAATCTTCACCCAAGAAGGAGCCTCAACCTCATATACATAGCATACAATATGTGCATAGATATATTTCCTTAAAGTACATGTGCAACCTTATGCCCCCCTCTATATACAATGACAAGGCTTCTCTATCTAAATATTCATCCTAACCCTAAATAAAAGGAATCCATCCACCCTTGCTCAAGGACTCACAGCTTTGGAAGCCTTTCCCTGTGATCATATTATTTACTGCAAACAAACTTTTCTTTGTGCGACAACTTAAACTGCAGTTTCTGACTCACCATGGAGTGAACTCATGTTGGTTCGGTTACAATATGTGCTATTGCTCTTCTAAATACTCTGTTTAAATTACTAATTTAATTTAATCAAACCCTAAACAACCCTATGAACTGGGTATTATAACTTATATGCATTTTAAAAGATGGGAAACTTGATGCACAGATTGGTTACAAAGTCCAAAGTCATAAAGTAAGTGGTAGAGGTGGGACTGACTCTATGAACACATTTCAGGTGTTCTTAGGTGCTAGACACTGTCTTAGTTACTTTTCATACATTGTCTCTTTCAAGTCTCATGACAACCTGATTTATGACATAGGTATTCCTCTACTTTACAGATAAGTAAACTAGGACTCAAATCTGGTAAGTGGGAGTACCAGCTTTTGAACCCAATGTAGCTGACTCCAAACTCCAGTCTTTTTTTGTTCTACAAGGTGGAGCCCCTCCACAAACATTCAGTTGGTTATTTAAAATCATGACCAGAGGGGCGCCTGGGTAGCGCAGTGGTTAAAGCGACTGCCTTCAGCTCAGGGTGTGATCCTGGTGTTCCGGGATCGAGTCCCACATCGGGCTCCTCAGCTGGGAGCCTGCTTCTTCCTCTCCCTCTCCCCTGCTGTGTTCCCTCTCTCGCTGGCTGTCTTTCTGCCACATAAATAAATAAAATCTTTAAAAAAAAATAAAATAATAAAATAAAATAAAATAAAATCATGACCAGAATGTTTTCTTGAAAACCTTTATGAATGTTAGATATGTAACAAGCCAAGGATATTCACACTTCCTACTGCTATGCAATATTGTATTATAGTTCTTGGCAGTAGGCAAGAAAAAGAAATAAAAGTAACACAGATTACACAGGAAGAAATAAAACTTCCCAATATTATTTCCTGTATAAAAAATTCCCAACTAATCTGAAAAATAAGCCAATAGAATAAGTGAATTTAACAAGGCTGTGGGATACAATGTCATTATACAAAAATGAATCATATTGTCATACACTACACATAAATAATTAGACATTGAAATTAAAAATTATCAGTTACAACAGCACCAAAAAGATGACATATTTAGGTATAAATCTAGCAAAATATATGAAATAACTGTGTACAAAACTAAAAACACTGATGAAAAAAACAGACTTAAGCGATACATCATCTTCATGGATTAGAAGACAATGTTGTTAAGATATCAATTCTCTCCAAATTGAGCAGCGCTATAGATTAGCAGTATAGATTAATTGCAATTCCAATCAAAACCTTAGCAGGATTTTTAAAAAAATCTTTTATTGAGGTGAAATTCACATAACATAAAATTAACCATTTCAAAGTGAACAATTCAATGACATTTAGTATACTCACAGTTCTGTGCAACCATCACCTCCACCTAGTAACAAAACATTTTCATTATCCCCAAAGAAGACCGTATATCTGTTAAGCAGTCAATCCCCTTTCCCCACCTTTCCTTCAGCCCCTGACAACCACCAATCTGCTCTCTGTCTCTGTGGACTTGCCTATTTTGGACATTCATATAAGTGGAATCATACAATATATGGTCTTTATGTCTGCTTTTTTTCTCTTAGCATGTTTTCAAGGTTCATCCACATTGTAGCATGTTTCAGAGTTTCATTTCTTTTACGGCTGAGCAATATTCCATTGAATGGATAAATCATATTTTGTTTATTCATTTGTCAGTTGATAGGCATTTGGGCTGTTCCCACATCTTGGCCATTGTGAAGAGTGTGGCACCAAATGTGTGTATGTGGACTTGTTTGAGTCCCTGTTTTCAGTTGTTTTGGGTCAGATGAGTTTTGCTGGCTTTCAATGCACCTTCCACAGTTTTTCTGTTCCCTTCGTGTATTACTTCTCTTTGTCCTTCAGTCTAACAGACCTGGACCTAGGACCATGGAAAGTTGGTTCTGCTACATAGTTCTGGGTACAGGTGCTGTGGGGGATAATTTATTTTTTATAAGTATCTGGACCAATCAGGATTATTGATTACCAATACCAGAAACAGACTAGCTAATTTAAGCAGAAATAATTTAATGAGATAACCTTGTACCTCACAGAATTCATAGGAATCTGGTCCATCAGGCCAGAGAATGTGTGGGAACTGAGGGAGCGTGGGCATGCAGGGACAGCACAGCATAGCTTAGGAATAACTGGGTCAGCCTCCAGACTTTGGACAGTGGCTGCAGCCATCACCGAGGTGAGGCACACTATTTTAGCTTCCTGCAGACAGACACAGACACAGACACAAATAGAAAGGCACACACATACACACACACACACAATACTCTCATGTGCAGAAGCAGGGCTTTTCATGTCAGCCTGAATTATAGCTATTTGGAAAGTTCAACTGAAGGCTTGAGAGTAGCTCTTTCCTCTGGTCCTACATGGGTTGGAAAAGATCCCTTCTCATAGAACCACTTTCCTGTACCTTTTCTGTACAGACCAGTCCTGTCTCCTTGTCTGGTAGAAAACAGGATGCCTTCTAGAATAAGCTGAAGTAGTGCTGCTCAAAATATCCATTTTAACAGACCAGTGTTGCTTTTTTCTAATTTACTTTTTGTTTCTTTCCGGAGTCTATGAGAAGAATATTATGCCCTCCCAGTTCTTACATTTTTGTTTGTTTTTTGTTTTTATTGATTGAGATATAAATGATACACAATGTGTAAATTTAGGGTGTACAATTTAAGGTTTCATACACTTATATATTGCAATATTTTTAAATTTAACTTCAGTTTAGCCAACATATAGTACATGCTTAGTTTCAGATATAGTATTCAATAATTTATCAGTTGTGTATAATACCCAGTTCTCATCATATCACATGCCCTCCTTAATGCCTACCATGGCTTTAGCTAGCACCTCTATCACATCACATAATTACATTTTTTTTGTAATGAGAACAATTAAAATGCCTGGGATACACAAGAGGAAATTATTCAATCTTCTGGGGGTGCTTCCTTGAAAGCAGCAAGCAGGGAGACCCCTTTCAGGGGACAAAGGAGCAGGCTAACACCATTTCCCTCTCCTGCCTCTCAGCATAATCCAGCTTCAGTAAACAACCAAGTGCCAACACTGGCTGCCTAAATTACTTACACCAAGTCCTGCTACCCAGTGCTCTGCTGGTACTGATTTTCTTGGGTAAGTGCACCTAAGGACCAGCCCAGCTATCCCCTTCCCCAGAAGACTAGCACAAACCCCTCAAGCACCACATCTGCCACTGTGGAAAACACGAAGGAGTTTCCTTAGAAATAGAACTACACTACAATCCAGTAATGGCACTACTAGGTATTTAGCCAAAGGATACAAAAATAATGTTTTTTTTCATCAGTAGATGGCAGAGGAGTAGGGGACCCCTTTTAGCTGGTCCCCTGAGTCGAATTGGATAGGTACCAGACCATCCTGAACATCCACAGAATCAGCCTCAGATGCAGGAAGATACATCTGGATCTCTACAAATGAACATCTCCAGTGCTGAGTATTGAGGTACGAAGTGGGGAGCTGTGAAACTGTGCACAGATATTGGAAGATAAATGGAAGGGGGAGGGACCCACTGCATTTGGATGCCAGGAAGCGGTAGCCACCTGCATGGGGGAGTGGGTGGACTCGTGGACCAGCACCGGTGAGAGAGCAACTGAGATCATGAGCCAGGGAACACGCACGATCAGACTGAAAACCAGAGCTCCGGTGTGCTCACTGGAACCAGACTGAGACTGGGAGCTCCGAGGCATGCAGGGCGGCTGGTGGCTGCCAGCTGGCAGTGTTAGAAACACAAAGGACAGAGACACGCAGGTCGTGGAAGTGAGGGCTGGGATGCCAGGTGTGGGGCGCATATCCCAGGATGCTGTAGGGTTGAGCAGCACCAATAGAAACACAGTTGAAGTGGCCAGAACATCAGTGGAGAACAGTCCACGATCCCTCTGTTCTGAGACAGAGGCTGAGATTCGGCCACTGCTGCTCTGACTCTGAGAAGAGGCACAGCAAACCGCCAGGGAAAGCCACCAGAGAACAAAAGCCTGGAAATACCAGCTCATAGAGTGCCCATCCTCATCTCCCCTCACAGGGGACACGGAGACTCTACCCAAACGGGGTTGCCTGAGTATTGGTGTGACAGGCCCCTCCCCCAGAAGGCACGCTGAAAAGTCAAGAAGCCCACATCTCTAAGATCCCTATCAAACAAGTGCACACTGCCTAGGTCCCGGTCAATAATTTGGGCTCTGGACAACCCCACAACCTCTCCACATCAGAATGATGAGAAAGAGAAATCCCCCCCCCAGCAAAGAAAAGACAATGAGTCTGTGGCCTCTGCCACAGAACTATTGGATACAGATATAACCAAATTATCAGAAATGGAATTCAGAGTAACAATGGTCAAGATGATGTGTAGAGTTGAAAAAATAATTAATGAAAATGTTAATGAGAATATAGAATCTCTAAGGGCGAAAATGAGAGCGAATCTGGCAGGAATTAAAAATTCTATGAGCCAAATGCAGTCAAAACTAGAAGCTCTGATGGCCAGGGTGAATGAGGCAGAAGAATGTATCAGAGAATTGGAGGATGGGTTAGTAGAAGAGAAAACTAAAATAGAATCTGGACTTAAAAAAAACCCACATTCAAGAATGTAGGTTACGGGAGATTAAATGACTCAATGAAACTTTCCAGTGTCTGAATCATCTGCATCCCGGGGGGGTGGAGAAAACCAGAGGTCTAGAAGAGATATTTGAACAAATTGTAGCTGAAAACTTCCCTAATCTAGCAAGGAAAACAAACATTCGTGTCCAAGAGGCAGAGAGGACCCCTCCCAAGCTCAACCACGACAAAACTACACCATGTCACGTCATAGTGCAATTCGCAAATATTAGATCCAAGGATACAGTATTGAAAGCGGCCAGAGCAAAGAAATTTCTCACATGCCAAGGCAAAGGTATCAAAATTACATCAGACCTGTATACACCGACCTGGAACGAGAGAAAGGTTTGGGGGGACATTTTTAAAGCTCTTTCAGAGAAAAACATGCAGCCAAGGACCCTTTATCCAGCAAGGCTGTCATTCAGAATTGATGCAGAGAGAAAGAACTTCCAAATCGCCAGTCATTGACCAATTTCGTAATCATGAAACCAGGCCTACAGGAGAGATTAAGGGGGGTTCTATAAAAGTAAAAAGGCCCCAAGAGGGATACAGAACAGAAAGTCACAATCGATAGAAACAAAGACTTTACTGGCAACATGGCATCATTAAAATCATATCTCTCAATAATCACTCTCAATGTAAATGGCCTAATTGCTCCCATAAAATGCCAAAGGGTTGCAGATTGGATCAAAAGACATGACCCATCCATTTGCTGTGTGCAAGAGACTCATTTTGAACCCAAAGATGCATTCAGACTGAAAGTAAAGGGATGGAATACAATCTTTCATGCCAATGGACTTCAAAAGAAAGCTGGGGTAGCAATGCACATATCAGATAGATTGGATTTTAAACTAAAGGCTATAGTTAGAGATACAGAAAGGCAGTATATTATTCTTCAAGGATGTATCCAACAAATGGATATGACAATTATAAATTTCTATGCCCCCAACAGGGGAGCAGCAAGATACAAGCCAACTCTTAACCAGAATAGACACATACAGATAAAAATACATTAGTAGTAGGGGAACTCAACACTCCACTATCAGAAATAGACAGAGCACCCATGCAGAAAATTGACAAAGAAACAGGGCTTTGAATGCCATACACAATGAGTTGGACCTCATAGATATATATAGAACACTCCATCCCAGAACCAAAGAATACTCATTCTATTCTAATGCCCATCAAACATACTCAAGAATAGACCATGTTCTGGGTCACAAACAGATCTCAACTGATAACAAAGACTGAAATTATTCCCTGCATATTCTCAGACCCCAGCACTCTGAAATGGGAACCACAACCACAAGGAAAAATTTGGAAGAAACTCAAACACTTGGAGACTAAGAACCATCCTGCTCAGGAATGATTCAAAAAACCAGGAAATCAAAAATCAATTTAAACAATTTATGGAGACCAACGAGAATGAAAACACAATGGTCCATAACATATGGGATACTGCAAAGGCAGTCCTAAGGGGAAAATACATAGCCTTTCAAGCCACACTCAAAAGAATAAAGAAATCTAAAATGCAGTTTTTATATTCTCACCTCAAGAAGCTGGAACAGCAACAGAGGAACAGGCCTAATCCATGCATGAGGAAGCAGTTGACCATGATTAGAGCAGAAATCAATGAATTAGAAACCAGGAGTACAGTAGAGCAGATCCACAGGACTAGAAGCTGGTTCTTTGAGAGAATTAATAAAATTTGCAGACCACTGGCATGACTTATCCAAAAGAACAGAGAAAGGACCCAAATTAATAAAATTATGAATAAAAAGGGAGAGGTCACAACCAACACCAATGAAATTGG
>NC_048227.1:38821518-38841220 GCF_002007445.2 Ailuropoda melanoleuca
GGATGTGGAGAAAGGGGATCCCTCCTACATTGTTGGTGGGAATGCAAGTTGGTACAGCTACTCTGGAAAACCGTGTGGAGGTTCCTTAAAAAGCTATGAATTGAGCTACCTATGACCCAGCCATTGCACTACTGCGTATTTACCCCAAAGATAAGATGTAGTGAATAGAAGGGCCATATGCACCCCAATATTCATAGCAACATTGTCCACAATAGCTAAATCGTAGAATGAACCAAGATGCCCTTCAACAGATGACTGGATTAAGATGTTGTGGTCTGTATATACAATGGAATATTACTCAGCTATCAGAAAGAATGAATCCTCAACATTTGCTGCAACATGGACGGCACTGGAGGAGATAATGCTAAGTGAAATAAGTCAAGCAGAGAAAGACAATTATCATATGATTTCTCTCATCTATGGAACATAAGAACTAGGAAGATCGGTAGGGGAAGAAAGTATAAAGAAAGTGGGGTAATCAGAAGGGGGAATGAAGCATGAGAGACTATGGACTCTGAGAACCAAACTGTGTGCTTCGGAGGGGATAGGGGTGGTGGAATGGGATAGAATGGTGATGGGTAGTAAGGAGGGCACGTATTGCATGGTGCACTGGGTGTTACAAGCAACTAATGAATCATCGAACCTTGCATCAGAAACCAGGGATGTACTGTATGGTGACTAACATAATGTAATAAAAAAACATTAAAAAATAATAATTGAAAGGGATACATGCACACTGATTTTTATAGTAGCATTATCAATAATATTCAAATTATGGAAAGAGCCCACATGTGCATTGACTGATGAATGGATAAAGAATGTATGGTATATACATACACTGGAATATTACGCAGCCATAAGAAGAATGAAATCTTGTCATTTGTAATGATGTGGATGGAGCTAGAAAGTATTAAGCTAAGTGAAATAAGTCAGTCAGAGAAAGACAAATAAGGTATGATTTCACTCATATGTGGTATTTGAGGAACAAAACAAATGAGCAAAAAGAAAAAAAAAACACAGAGAGAGGGAGGCAAACCAAGAAACAGACTCTTAACTATAGAGAACAATCTGATCGTCAATGGAGGGGTGGTGGGTGGGGAGATGAGTGGGAGGATGGGTTACACAGGTAAAGGGAATTAAGGAGTGCTCTTGTTAGGATGAGCACAGGGTGTTTTAAGTGATGAGACACTAAATTCTATACCTGAAACTAATATTACACAGTGATGTTAACTAACTGGAATTTCAGTAAAAATTTGGAGGAAAAAAAACTAATGCATGCTTCAGTGTCCTGAAATACGTGTTTAAGAATATTCATAACAGTATTGTTAGTTATATCCCAAAGTAGGAAGTGCTCCAAATGGCCATTAGTAGAAAGGATAAATAAATTAGAATATTATTACACAGAATAGTATATAGTAATGAAAAAGAAGAAACCACTACTACATACAATGTCATGAATGAATTTCACAAATGTAATGTTGTTGCTTTAAGGTTCATTTATTTACTTATCTCTACACCCAATATGGGGCTCAAATCCAAGACTGGGAGATCAAGAGTCACATATTCCCCCAACTGAGCCAGCCATGCATTCTGGGAAAAGTTTTCAATTAGCAATAATCACACCTTAAATAAACCTCATTGGCTGTGATACTGGCACAGTGCAATGATACAAATGTAACATTGTTGAAAAGAAATCAGATGTTAAAGAATATATACCATGTGATTCTATTTACATAATGTTTGAAACAGGGAAATTTATTATATTTGATGTCATGTAGTTGATTACATCTAGAAGGAGAGAAGAATGATTGGCATGGGGTACAAGGAAAGACTTCTGAGGTGCTAGTAACATTTCATTTTTTAACCTGTGTGGTGGCTGTGTTAACTTTGTGAAAATTCTTCAGGTTGTGTGGTTTTAATTTGAGTACTTTTCTTTATGTAAATCTTTCTTTAATAAGAAGTTTATTTAAAATATATATATATATGTATATATTTGGTTTTGCCATTTTGATCTTGAAATGGAATCAAACTGCACATATTCTTAAATTATTTTTTTATTTAGTGTTTTTATTCTGGAATTATACATTATTTATATATTTATTGTATATGTTTACATATGCAACTAGAGTTAGATCATTAGATCTCTGTATTATCATTATCATGTTTGAGGAAAATCACTCCTGCTGTTATTTGAGGAACAGATCTGAGAGGGAAAAAACAGCGACAAGGAAACATGTTAGAAGATGACTGCCAAAATTTTGGAGAAATTAGGGTGACCTAAGGCAATGGAAAGAACAGTGACAATGGGTCCTGAAGTTTAAGAAATGTTCTTGTAGCATTCCCATAAGAGCCGGTAAACTAATTGGATATTGGAGGTAGTAAAAAGTAAAAGTTCTAAGGTAATTTCCATGCTTTTTACATGAATGATAGGCTGGTATTCCAACCCTAGCTACACATTAGAATCACTTAGAGGGCTTTTTAAAAATAATAAGAATGTGCTTTCCCCTTCAATAAAAACCAATTAAATTAGAATATCTGACAGTAGGGCCCATGCTTTGGTACTTTTTCAAGATTCCAGGCAATTTCAGTCTATGGCTTGGCTGAGAAATTTTGCACTAGACTTTAAATCTCTTATGAACTGGGAACATCTAATTTGTTACTGAGTCCTCAGAACCTGGCAAATGTTTGATATTCAGTATATGTTTAACAGAATTAATAGATGAGTGAAGGAATATAGGAAAGAGGAACAAGTTCTGGGCAGCACAGGTTCTGCACATTTTGAATTTGAGATGCTGTGATACATCCCTGAGGTGACATGAGGTGGACATACAAGGGCTTGTGGCTCTAACTCCAGAGAAAACTTAGGGTTGAAATGTAAACTTAGGAAACATGGCAAAATGGCTGGGGTTTGAGCCATGGGTGTAGATATAAACATGGCTCCAGATGACTACAGAGTTTGAGAAACAAGAGGAAGAACATTCATCTAGAGGAACAGATGAATGAATAATCCAGCCCCTCAGTTGATGGCCCATAATCTTGGTTGCATTGTTTATACTTCTTCCTCTACTCCCCTCCCTCTAAGGGCTAGGACCCCAGTTCCTACTCACAGACAGTCTAGATGTAGCTTCCTACTGCCTGACTTGGAGTCCTTTGACTTTCTGTACCTCAGAGTCCCAGTGGTTGCCTTACTCCCATGATTGTGTCTAATTCCAATTCCCTGGCTTTCTAAGTCTTTGGTGTTTAGCTGCAGCTATTTTGTTGTTGTTGACTCATAATATATAACATGATGGTTGTAATGGCGAGAAAGAGTTTTGAGGCTTTTAAAGCTCTATAATTTTTTTTTTTTACAAATATGCATATATCTTCTTTTTGGTAAAAATTTGGTTAATGAAAACCTTATTTAGATAATTTTAATATTGCAATTGTCATTAAAACTGTAAATGTGTATATTTTATTATCTTTGAGAGTTAAAGGGTGAAAACATTCCACTTATACATAAGAATATTACCAATTTCAAGTGTGTTCACTAGTTTTTTGCTCCATCACAAATATTTCTTTATTTGTAATCTGAAAAAATCACCACTAGCTGGGTGCAAACAGCTTCCTGTTTATGCCGTTTAAAATAATGGTGCATGAAAATGTTTCAAATTTAAATATTATAAGGTTTAGTTGTTAAGTTTATCTCAAGGGACCAGACATAGTGAATTCTTATATATAAATTGGACTGATTATGTCAGAAAATATTTCTAGGCAACAATTCATCTTACTAATATGTAATCAAGAAACAACATTTTTTAGCTCCTCGGTATTTTGTTTTGGTGATCATTGCATTAAAAAAATATGTTATTTTTGCTTAATCTTGAAAGTTTGCCAAATAAATACTTGGAGTTAATAATTAATTTGTCGAATACTTGCTATGTTGTGAATATTGAGATAAACAGTCCATGTTTTTAAAAATAGTATGCTGTNCAAGAAACAACATTTGTTAGCTCCTCGGTATTTTGTTTTGGTGATCATTGCATTAAAAAATATGTTATTTTTGCTTAATCTTGAAAGTTTGCCAAATAAATACTTGGAGTTAATAATTTGTCGAATACTTGCTATGTTGTGAATATTGAGATAAACAGTCCATGTTTTTAAAAATAGTATGCTGTATCAGTCAGGGTTCCATTAGAAAAGCAGAATCAATAGGACACACACACATCTATCTATATCTATCTATATGTGTATATCTATCTATATCTACTTCTATTTATATAGTAAGGGATATATTATAGATTTTTTACCCTATGCAATTACAGGAGCTAAACAGTCCTTGGAGGCTATTTCTCCTATATCTAAAGCTACATCCTGGAGACAGCAGCAGTCAAACAGTCATTTGGGAAGGGCAGATGGATGTGAAGTGGGGGAAGCAAGGAACAGATGAACTATAACCCACAAAGATGATCTGGAACTCATCAGTGTCTCTCTGTCTTTATGCCTAGATGGCAGGGTGTCTTGCAGGTGAAGTTGGGGCTCTGTCATAGGGCTTCACAAGCTCCTGACCCAGGAGTCAGAGAAGCTGAAGAAGGAGCCAGCAGGTGGTGTGGCAGCTGGTGGCCTCACTGCTGCCCTGCACCACCCAGAGGAGCCTACAGATAAGCAGCACTGAGTGTGAGATGCAGCTGTGTCTCATTCCTGCACTGAGATGGCTGCTGTTCCATCTCCACATTTCAAATCTTGCCTAATGCCTCTTGCAGCCCAGACTAACCCAGAACTATGCAGGGAAGGGAATTCTGGAAAATGTTAGTTCCAGTTTAGCTAAGTTGACATGATGTAGATACATATACTTTTCCATATTTCAGTCGTTAGACACTGACAGCGACCTTGTGAAGAAGTTAGGAAATATATATTCATGTTACTGATGAGAGAGGACATCAGACCTCTGGAAAAGTCATGTGACTGCCAAGGCCCCAGGTAATGAGAGGAGGGTGGAAGCAAGGCCAGTGTGCTGTGCCCTCCTAACTCTCCCACTGCCTGTAGAGACTGGTGCCACCCCCAAAGATTATAATGTTCCCTACTGGCATTTATGCAGACTGATGCATTATTTTTCCAATCTTACTTATATGACACTCATATCGAAATCATTGGGCCCTTTGAATAAATCTGGGCGGACTAGATAAGTAATCGTACTCAATGAGGAGAACACTAACAAAAGTTCAAAAGAACTGATTTAAATTTTAAAACAATGGATTTTGCTCTCCTTGATTCTCTTTTCCTCTTCTCTTAGATTTTCTTCTTTAAAGTTGCAAGGACAACTATTTCAGGAATGATTTGTATTACGTGAGTGGACTGCTTCCTGGATGGTATTGTGTGACTTCGTTCCATTGGTGCTGACTCATTCCATTGCGGCTGGATAATGTGCTATTACTTCAAAAGGTCAAAGTCTCAAATTTCTCTAAAGATTACATTGTGGGTAGAAGCAAAAAAGGAGGGGTTTCGAGTAGTGGGTGTATTTAACAAGTTAATCCTCGGTAATTGAGAGCTAAAGACATACAGGTAGTCTAATAAGAGTTCATTTCCATGGTTGAAAAATGGTAACATCCAGAGCATAAATTCTTGTACCTGTGAGTTAGGTTTAATTTGGTATCAGCTAATGATCTTCTGTGGAGGGTTAAATAAAAATCATTTAGCTTCTTTTTATCTCTGCTTCTTTTTATATAAAATGAGACTAATCTTTCCCCTACCACTTCCTACACAGAAATAAGCTGAAAATTAATAGTTAGCAATATAACCGTTTGGATGAGACAACAAGCTACAGCTCTGTAAATGCAATCTTATATTCAATCTTGGTTTCCAATCAGGATTTCTGATTCTGATGAAGATAAGTCCTCAATGCACTGAAAATCAACTGCTCTCTCATCTCTAGCAATCTCACATACTGCAACCTACTTCAAATCATTTTCTTTTTAGCTTTATAATCAATAACTCATGAAAAAAAAAGCAGTATGTTAAATGATACTCTTTCTCAAGTTTCTAAAAATACATTAGCATTTTGGCTTGTCATATGTCTAATTCATCCTACTTGAACTCTGCTTTGTAGAAAATTTCTAGCGCAGTGCCTAAAACATGGAGTATTTTATAAATACTAGTTTCCTTTTCTCTCTGTCAGCCTGGGAAATATTACTGTGTAGCCAAGTTTTTCAATTGAATCTTCATTTATTCTAGGTAGAATCATACACTTTCTTTTTGGGTTGGAAGCATCATATTGTTAAAAGTAAACTTTATCCTTATTTCATAATTAAAAACTAATCAATATTTATTTTTATTTTTATTTTTATTTTTGGGATAGAATTGGGGAACAAATACATTTAGTTGTGGGCAAGAGAAACCAAGGAAGAGAAGTCCTCTATTTATGCTGCACCCCTTGGGGCTGTATTTTCAAAGAGTTGGTTTCTCTTATTCTAATGCCACGGAAAATATGATTAGGGATTTTGTTCTGGATCCAATATCTTAGAGAAAAAGTATCCATGCTTGCTGTTTCCCTAGTTTAGTAGATACATCTAGCCCTTGGTGTCAAGGGTACAGTAGTTGCATTAAAGGTACTAAAAATGTGCTTGTATGTTCCTTCTCAGTGTGTAGTTGCCAAGCCAGACACTTCACTAGCTCCCTAATGACCAAATTATACCATCTGGAGAAACAACCCAACTTTTCCACACTTTTGCTTCTCATCTGGACAAAAACAAACTTTTCTTCTCAAGGAAAGGAAAAAAGAAAGCTAGAGTATCAGCAGTCTGAATGTGTTGGGGGCTTGTAGAATTAAAATAAATTGAAAATCCAGGTCAGAGTTGGGGGAAAGATAATGATAGGTTAATTCTTAGACATGTTAGTTTCTGGCCTCATGATCAATTAGTAGTGGAAAGACATTAGGAATCAAACAATTCTATCATCCAACTCTTTTTAAAACCTCTTTCACATCTGGTAGAAATAGCAGAACTAAAGACAGTCTAAAGAAGTCAACAAAAGAGGTCAAGGATTCAGTGACACCTAGGGAAGGGGGTGTGGCCAGGCAGAGGAAAGGTGTTTTCCAGATACCACTGTATTCGAGCTTCAGGCCATAAGTGGAACTTTGAGAGATACATGTTGAGGGACAAAAGGACAACTATAGATAGCAAAGATTTCAGAGGCAGAAAGAAATGGCTTCCTACTTTGCATCATAGTTGGACAAAAAGAGTTGGAAGAGACATTTGGGCAGAGAAAAGAGGGCTAGTGTTGGTGATGTGGCAAACAGGGATCTTTTAGTTTCTTCTACCTCTAGGTTTCTTTGATTCTCTTATTCCAACTGAACACTGGGTCTGACTCCAAAATTAAAAAAATATATATTATTTTCCCAATCCTATCACTCAATCAGCTCTCCTCTTCTCAATTTTTTAAATGAATACCATGAGGCCAGGGCTTTTTTCCTCTTGTCTTTAGTAATATCCCTGGCATCTAGTGGAATAACACATACAAAACACCTCACAAATGTCTACTGATTCTATTTCATGCCGTCAGCAATCTCCCTTCCACAAAGATAAGAGGTAGACTTTGATATATGTCATGGACTCATACCTTCCTGTACATTCCTGCTTCCTTCCCACTACCCTACCCTGGATTCAGATACCTTCACTCTCTCACCCTTGGATTATTGTAATTGCTTTTTAGCTATTTTTCTCCCTTCTGATCTTTTCTAGCCAATTGATGTTTTATTGCCTTATTAATTTTTCTTTTTTCTTTTTTTGGTTTCAAGTTTTTATTTCAATTCCAGTTAACATATAATGTAATATTAGCTTCAGGTGTAAAATTTAGTGACTCATCACTTACATACAACACGCAGTGCTCATCACAACAAGTGCCCTCCTTAATCCCCATCACTCATTTAACCCATCCCCCCCAAGTCTCCTCCAACAACCCTCAGTATGTTCTCTATAGTTAAGAGTCTGTTTTATGGTTTGCCTTTCTCTCTTGTTTTCCCCCTACGTTCATTTGTTTTGTTCCTTAAATCCCACATATGAGTGAAATCATATGGTATTTGTATTTCTCTGACTGACTTATTTCATTTAGCATAATACACTCTAGCTCCCTCCACGTCATTGCAAATGGCAAGATTAGTTTTTTAAAGCACAATTTTAATCATAAAACTTTTCTGCACAAAGAATGACTCTTCATCACTTGTCTCTTATCTTTTACACTGCTCTAAAGACTTAATTGGCCTTATTTCCCTCATTTATAAAACTGGGGAATTGAGCAAGATAATCTACAAAAATCCCACTCTACATTCATACCTACATGATTTTATTTCACTTTATAATTTTTCAGAAGGACGTGGTTTGGCACTTTTGAAAGTATGTGGTTGATCATCTTGAGTGAGAGAATTGAGACACATAGTCTGATGTACTTCTCTTTGAAAATGTGTGGGTCATTGAAGAATAAGAGAACAGATACACAAGCATCTGTGTCTTTGACTTGTTGGTCCCTGCCAAAGAACACAGGAAATTACCCAGGGCAGGTTGTGGTCCTACGGAGATAATAGCAGAGGGCACTAATAGGCATGGGTGTCCTAACAAGCATCTGAGGAAACCAGTCTACTTCGGTCTATAGCTGAGAAAGTCAACAAGATGCAGTTGGCCACCATATAATAAATAAAACATATAATTTGAGTGTTGTATTATAATTTGGATAGTTATCATTTATATATCTTATAAACAGGGAGTAAGTAGACTTCACCCATCTCTGTGGTGCTTTTTTAAGTTAAAGAAAAACACACAAAAAAATGTGAAGTAGGTGAAGTTTTCTGTAATGCACATGTGAAGTAAGTCTGATAGAGCTGTTCTGAGGTACCACATAGCTTTTGGTGAAAGAGGGGAGCACAGAGAAATTCAGAATCAAAAGGACGTTTTGTGGTTTATCCTAAAATATTACCCACTCCAGTTTGGGAAATATGAATGGCTACTCTTTAAGTTCCAATGTTACAGCGGTCCTCAAATCTTTGTGGCCCATCTTCAGGCTCCTAAAACTAACTATATCTGGGGAACTGGGGTTCAAGGACCATACATGACTGGCATCCATGTGGCAGCACTTTATTTTCACAAATTTCTTTCCTTAGAACCTCAGCATGAAGCATCTCTTTCAGCTCCACTGGACTTCTGACTAGACCTTTGGTTTCTCTATACCTAGAAGACAGACTGAATGTAAAGATGGTTTAGTGAGAGAACCATGGGAAAAAGAATCAGGAAAAAACCTCTCAGACCTGTCAGGAGTCCAAACATCAGCTATTAACTAGCATTATGATCTTGAGCAAGTCAATTATTTCTCATAAGTCTCGAGTTCCTCATTTGTCAAACGTGGACATGAAGTAAAAAAGCCACAGATCTTGAGGGTTAAATGATACAATGTACAGGCAAATTCTTTATATATTTTAAAGTAGTTCATGGCTCTGAGGTGTTATCCTACCTTGTATTATTCTCTGAGTTCATGTATTTCTCCAGGGAAGAGACTGTGTCTTCTCATTTTGTCCCCACGACACCTCTGTCATTCTCCAGATGCTGTGAGGCAGAGAGCAGAGATGAACAACTAAGTATCAAGCACATCCAGATTGGTATCTAAAATCGAAGTTGTGTGTCCTTTCCTCTTTTCATTTCATACATGCTTACTTCAGTTATTTGCCAAAACTGACTACTGGAAAATAGTATTTTGAGAGCATTTGGCTAATTAGAAATTCTTTGAAGGTAGGACTCTTCAGCTGTAAGGAAACTTAGAAAAGACAGACTTTCTGATGTGGGATTTAGGGCAGATTCACAGCAGATAATGCTCTTTTGATGGGAAACTTAAGATTTTTATTTGGTCACTTGTATACAGCTGCTCAGGATATGTTTTTCTCTAGGGGCAAACACAGCTGAAGGATGTACAATCTTCAGAAAACAGCTGGGTGACAAAAACTTCTGAGATTATGTCCCTCTTTTCTCCTTAATAATTGAATTACATTGTATAATTTGCCATGTTTGTATAGTCTATTTTCTAACTCTCTTACATTTTTAAGTGTACAACACATTGTTGACTATAAATTCAATGTACAGCATATCTCCAGAGCTTATTCTTTTTGTTTAACTGAAACTTTATGCCTGTTGATTGGTAACTCCTCATTTCCCACCCCTCACCTCAGTTCCTTGCAACCATCATTCTATTTTTTGATTTTATGAATTTAACTATTTTTGAAACCTAATGTAAGTGAAATCATGCAGTATTTGTCTTTCTGTGTCTGGCTTATTTCACTTAGCATAATGTCTTCTGGCTTCATCCACGTTGTCACATTTGCAGAATTTCCTTTTTAAAAGCAGAATAATATTCCATTATGTGTGTGCCACATTTTTTTAATCCATTTATCCATCAGTGAATACTTAGGTTGTTTTCACATCTTGGCTATTGTGAGTAATGCTACAATGAACATAGAACTGTGCATAACTCTTCAAAATCTTGATTCCAATTCTTTTGGATAAATACATAGAAGTGGCATTGCTCAATCATATGGTATTTCCATTTTTAATATTTTAAGAAACTCCCATGCTGTTTTTCATAGAGGCTGCACCATTTTAAATTCTCACCAACAGTTGTACACTGTATTTTAATGGCTGTTATGGTCCCCTGGTTCAAAGATGCTTTGCCCTTGACTAATCACCTTCCAATAGGAGACACCAGAAGGTGCCTCTACATGGGTTTATAACTTCATGCTTAACAGTTTTTTCTTTTCCTTTTGCAGCAGTAGACTCAGCTAGAAGTGCAAAATACAGAGAAAAATCTTCAGCAAGAATGGAATAATTCCCTTTTTGGAGTCTCTGACCAAATCTGCTTAATATTAATTAAGATTGGATGGTCATACAATTTTAAAAGACAACGATGGTTAAGAGCTCTGAATGTAGGAAATCTGATTTTATTCTTTCATAAACACAATGGTAGATAGTCAATTTTTGTAGAGGAAAGAAACACTTATAATTGTAACTATCTAGCACCCTTTGCCAGGTACTAATATTTCTATACCTTCTGTGTGCATTAACTCAACTCATTAACCCTCTCAACATCCTTTAAGGCAGGTACAATAATGATCTATATTTTATAGAAGTTGATTAATGCAGAAGGGAAGAAGCACAACCATGTCACATAGATGGTAAATGGCAAAACTAGACTTTTCACCAAGGCCTGTCTCCACAGACAGTGCTCAGAGCCACCGCTCGGTCTCATTTGTAACAGGTAAGTAGATCTGCAGTAAAGGCAGAGGGTCTCTCAGATCCCACTACCTAGGGTAACTAATGACTCCTTTGCAGACTCATACCCATGTGGTAACTGAGTTAATCCTGAGGAGGGCAAGAAGCCCAATAGTAATTCAGCTGCAGAAGGTGGATCTGGGATTATTTGTGCTGGCACCAACCCAGTGTGCCTGGAGTGAGTCCTGAGTGTCCCCTGCCATCAGTTGAAATCTTAGCTTTCCCCAGTTTTTGCTTTGCTGGCTCTGGCTATTATATGAGGCTTTAACTCATTCTCTGACTCACATTCTCTGACTCACATCTTATATCCCTGAAACTGGGACTTTTCTAAATTTCAACCAGCTTCTCTGCAGCTCTGGGTTTGTCCTGGCTTTTGCAAGGCATCTCAGGAGAGAAGGAGAGAAAGGCAGATCGTCCCCTCAATGCCCTCAGCCATTGACTGGGATTCTGCTATGAATACCCTAGAACCTAGAGCGTCAGCATTTGCTCTCACAACTCACCATTTCCATCTGGCTGAATGGATTGATCAATTAACTTGCTCTGACAATAACTAACAGATGAATGCCATTATAGGAGCCCCTCCTATAACTGAGGGTAGATTTTCCAGTCCACTGACTTCCTATTCCCAGTTTCCCTTTCTTATCCACTTTTGTCACAGCATGCCTCATGCCCTGGCCTGCTTGGATTAGGATATAATTCCTTTTATGCAGATCTCTGTGGCATAGCTATTGAGCTCTGTGGAGCTACTCAAGTTCCATCACCTCCACTACCAGGACTAGCCTGGGGAGACTGTGAAGCCAGTGGTCTTTGATGCCTCCTGGGCTATTTTAGAAGCTTACCTTGCCCTGAATCCTGATGCTCTCACATTTCCCAGGTACTATCACTCTCTCAACTCTCTCCTTACCTCTTCTTCCTCATATTTTAAGGCCCAGCTGGTGATGTTAATGACAATGGATTATTCAGAGAAACCATTCAGAGCCAAGGCATTTGGCAGGTTACTAAGGACTCTCAGTGGCTAAAGCAGCAACAAAAGTATTTTTAAAGTTGGAAAAAAAACCAAACCAAATGTTTGCAAGTGTAACAAATGTTAACAATATTCCTTTACAATTGTAATATAGCTTATAACTTTCAAATCTGTTTCCTATGTATTCTGATTGATTGCAAAAATAGACATAAATTCTTTGATACTCTTCTTATCAAACTCTTTCCTTGAGTTTGTTCTTAACCATGTAACTTTCATTAGTCAATGGGACATTTCCGAACATGGTGTAAACAGAGGCTTAAAAAACATATGTGCAGGGGTGCCTGGGTGGCTCAGTCCTTAAGCGTCTGCCTTCAGCTCAGGGCGTGATCCCAGCATTCTGGAATCAAGCCCCACATCAGGCTCCTCTGCTGGGAGGCTGCTTCTTCCTCCCCCACTCCCCCTGCTTGTCCCTCTCTCACTGGCTGCCTCTCTCACTGGCTGTCTCTGTGTCAAATAAATAAATAAAATCTTAAAAAAAACCACCAAAAAATAAAAAAAAACATGTGCACTGGGACTCCAGTGCTTTTTGGAACCCTGAGATCACCCAGTGAAGAAGCCCAGATTGGCCTCCAGGAGAATGAGAGACACCTGGAGCAGAGATGAAGAGCCTCAGCTGAGCCCCTAGATAAGTATTGTGCTATCTGACAGACATGTGAGTAAAGTCATCCTGGACCACCTAGCCCCAGCCAAGGCACTAGCAGTTTTTAGAGACAAACTGTATGAGCCCATATTGGAAGAACCATCCAGCCAACTTGCAGAATCATGGAAGAGTTACAATTATTATTTAAGCCACTAAGCTTTGTCATGGTCTGTTACGTACAAATAGCTGACTGATGAATACATGTTATCTCATTCAGCCTCATGATTGCCCCATGGTTATGACAAGTTAAGTGACCTAAGATGCTTAACTTGTAAGTGGCAGAGCCACAACCAGGTCCTGGGTAGGCTCTCAACACCTCTGCCAGTGCACTGTCCACTGCACCCAGCTGCCTCTCCATCTGCCAGAGGGATACCTGATGAGATCATTTGGAATAATGGGACATGAGAATGCAAAAAGACTTAGACATCACCTGTACTACTCTCTTAATCCACACTGGAGGAACCGGAGCCTCAGGAGGGCTTGCCTTAGTTCTCAAAGCTTGGAAGGTACATAGCAAACACCTTTCTCACTCACCTTCTCATGCCCTCTCCACTTCATGAAGCTCTGTGCTCTGGCTCCAGGCCCCAGAAAATTCAATATCTTAAAGTAAGATGGTGACAGTAAGGTAGCGTGGTGGTGGGGACAGCATTTCAGGCCTTTGGCAAGCACATGTATGTCTTTCTGTGTCTGGCCCAGGATGCTGCTTTTAGAACTCTCGAATAATGATACTTGGCTAGCTGCCTCTCTCTCTGCCTCAAGTTAACTGTTAGGGATACCTCTTCTTAGAGACCAGGTGGCCTCCAGAAGGACATTACTGGTAGTTTTCTGCCATTGTTTAGTAGCAGTTCTGCTAGAAGGCTGGTGTGAAGGAAACACTGGAAAAGAGCTGCCTTTAACCCAGAAAAGGAAGAGGAAATAGACCCTGGTTTTAGACAAGTCACCGCAGTTACATATAGAATAACAGAACTTAATTCTGTTTTGGCCTCTTTAGCAAAGAGCTGCCACTGCCACAGCTTGATTTCTTCTCATCCTCATAAAGCCCTCTGTTACCAATCTGTATGTATTCAAAGAGCCATTCACCAACTTTTGGAGTACAAGTGAAGCACCTTAATCTTGCCCCCCTTGCCCCAAGCCTAAACAAATTCCTGAAAATGAGGTCAAGGATCAGGGGCAGGGCTTATAGTGGGAGTACTATTAAAAACCAGTATTTTCAAAACAAACAAACAAACAAACAAACAAACAAACCAAAAAACCCCCCAGCATTTTCTCCTAGTGTTGATTTGCTGACCTTCCCTCTGAGGTGTAATATTTTAGCTATATTGTTTCTATTCTATAAAATAACTTTCTTTAGAGAATTGCTGATATGAAGGTTCATATGCAGACAAATAGGATGTGCAGAGTTTGCTGTACAGTCCATGAAGATTATGCATACTTGTAATGAGGAGAAAGCAAAAGATTGCTGCTGTTCAGGAAAGGAAGAGGTATACTTGCTTCTTTTCTCTTATCAAATCACAACCCGCCCCCTTCTTGTTATTCCATTTCCTGACTTTGAATTCTTACATTTATAAAGTTATACTAACTGGAGAAATGTCATTGCTACTTATATATCAAATACATATGTGTCTGTGTGTGTATACACATATATATTTAAATTTCTCTTACATGGAAAAGGGGAAAATGTACTTGAATCTTTGTGGTTTTTTCCTAGGGTATTTCTTTTGTGGTACCCCTTTCTGAGTCCTAGATGCCTTCTCTGTGTATCAGAAGCATAGCAAGAGGGAGAAGGGTAAAGAGCATTCCTATAGGCATGGCCCTGGGGAACCAGGCAGCAGGAGAAATGGCTCTTCTTGCTGCCCCAGAGGGTGGAAACAGGAAGTGATGGTGATGGCCTGACTGTTTAGCTCCAAAGCAGCCTATTATTTTTTTATTAATTTTATTTTATTATATTATGTTAATCACCATACAGTACATCCCCAGATTCCGATGTAAAGTTTGATGCTTCCTTAGTTGCGTATAACACCCAGTGCACCATGCAATACGTGCCCTCCTTACTACCCATCACCAGTCTATCCCATTCCCCCACCCCCTCCCCTCTGAAGTCTTCAGTTTGTTTCTCATAGTCCATAGTCTCTCATGTTTCATTCCCCCTTCTGATTACCCCCCTTTTCTTTATCCCTTTCTTCCCCTACCGATCATCCTAGTTCTTATGTTCCATAGATGAGAGAAATCATATGATAATTGTCTTTCTCTGCTTGACTTATTTCACTTAGCATTATCTCCTCCAGTGCCGTCCATGTTGCAGCAAATGTTGAGAATTCGTTCTTTCTGATAGCTGAGTAATATTCCATTGTATATATGGACCACAGCTTCTTAATCCAGTCATCTGTTGAAGGGCATCTCGGCTCCTTCCATGATTTGGCTATTGTGGACAATGCAGCTATGAACATTGGGGTGCATATGGCCCTTCTCTTTACTACGTCTGTATCTTTGGGGTAAACACCCAGTAGTGCAATGGCTGGGTCATAGGGTAGTTCAATTTTTAACTTTTTAAGGGACCTCCACACTGTTTTCCAGAGTGGCTGTACCAACTTGCATTCCCACCAACAATGTAGGAGGGATCCCCTTTCTCCACATCCTCTCCAACAATTGTTGTTTCTTGCCTTGTCTATCTTTGCCATTCTAACTGGCGTAAGGTGGTATCTCAGTGTGGTTTTGATTTGAATTTCCCTGATGGCTAATGATTTTGAACATTTTTTCATGTGTCTGTTAGCCATTTGTATGTCTTCATTGGAAAAGTGTCTGTTCATATCTTCTGCCCATTTTATGATTTGTTTATTTGTTTCTCGTGTATTGAGTTTGAGAAGTTCTTTGTAGATCTTGGATACCAGTCCTTTATCTGTGGTGTCCTTTGCAAATATATTCTCCCATTCCGTGGGCTGTCTCTTAGTTTTTTTGACTGTTTCCTTGGCTGTGCAGAAGCTCTTTATCCTGATAAAGTCCCATAAGTTCATTTTATCTTTTATTTCTCTTGCCTTTGGAGATGTGTCGTGAAAAAGGTTGCTCTGGCCGATGTCATAGAAGTTGTTGCCTATGTTCTCCTCTAGAATTTTGATGGATTCCTGTCTCACATTGAGGTCTTTCATCCATTTGGAGTTTATTTTTGTGTATGGTGTGAGAGAGTGGTCAAGTTTCATTCTTTTGCATGTAGCTGTCCAATTTTCCCAGCACCATTTATTGAAGAGACTGTCTTTTTTCCACCGGATGTTTTTTCCTGCTTTATCAAAGATTAGTTGCCCAAAGAGCCGAGGGTCCATTTCTGGGTTCTCTATTCTGTTCCATTGGTCGATGTGTCTGTTTTTGTGCCAGTACCATGCTGTCTTTGTGATCACAGCTTTGTAGTACAGCTCGAAATCCGGCATTGTGATGCCCCCAGCTTTGTTTTTCCTTTTCAACAGTTCCTTGGAGATTCGGGGCCTTTTCTGGTTCCATACAAATTTAAGGACTATTTGTTCCAGTTCTTTGAAAAATGTCCTCGGTATTTTGATCGGGATAGCATTGAAAGTGTAGATTGCTCTGGGTAGTATGGACATTTTAACTATGTTAATTCTTCCAATCCATGAGCATGGAATATTTTTCCATCTTTTTATGTCTTCCTCAATATCTTTCAAAAGTGATCTATAGTTTCTAGCATATAGGTCCTTTACGTCTCTGGTTAAGTTAATTCCAAGGTAACGCATGGTTTTTGGTGTTATTGTAAATGGGATGGATTCCCTAATTTCTCTTTCTTCAGTCTCGTTATTCGTGTATAGAAATGCAACTGATTTCTGGGCATTGATTTTGTATCCTGCCACCTTACTGAATTGTTCTATAACTTCTAATAGTTTGGGAGTGGATTCCTTTGGGTTTTCCATATAGAGTATCATGTCATCTGCAAAGAGAGACAGTTTGACTTCTTCTTTGCCGATTTGGATACCTTTGATCCCTTTTTGTCTTCTGATTGCTGTTGCAAGGACTTCTAGTACTATGTTGAATAATAGTGGCGAGAGTGGGCATCCTTGTCGTGTTCCTGATCTTAAGGGAAAGGCTTCCAGCTTTTCCCCATTGAGAATAATGCTTGCAGTAGGCTTTTCATAGATGGCTTTTATGAGATTGAGAAATGTACCCTCTATTCCTACACTCTGAAGGGTTTTAATCAGGAAAGGATGCTGTATTTTGTCAAATGCTTTTTCTGCATCAATTGAGAGGATCATATGGTTCTTGAGTCTTTTCTTGTTGATATGATGTATCACATTGATTGATTTGCGAGTGTTGAACCATGCTTGCATCCCAGGTATGAATCCCACTTGGTCATGATGGATAATCCTTTTAATGTACTGTTGGATTCTATTAGCAAGGATCTTGTTGAGGATTTTGGCATCCATATTCATTAGAGAAATCGGTCTGTAATTCTCCTTTTTGAGGGGGTCTTTGCCTGGTTTGGGGATCAAGGTAATATTAGCCTCATAGAATGAGTTTGGTAGCTTTCCTTCTGTTTCTATTTTTTGAAATAGCTTTAGGAGAATAGGTATTATTTCTTCTTTGAATGTTTGGTAGAATTCCCCAGGAAAACCGTCTGGGCCTGGAGTTTTATTATTTGGAAGGTTGTTTATCACTGACTCAATTTCTTCATAGTTAATTGGCCTATTTAAGAAATCTATTTCTTCCTGTTTCAGTCTTGGTAGTTTATAGGTTTCCAGGAAGGCCTCCATCTCTTCCAGATTGTTTAGTTTTTTGGCATATAGCTGTTGATAAAAGTTTCTAATAATCCTTGCAATTTCAATGGTGCTGGTCGTGACCTCTCCCTTTTCAGTCATAATTTTAATAATCTCAGTCCTTTCTCTTTGTTTTTGGACAAGTTTTGCCAGTGGTCTATCAATTTTATGGATTCTCTCAAAGAACCAGCTTCTAGTCCTGTTGATCTGCTCTACTGTGGTTCTGGTCTCTAATTCATTGATTTCTGCTCTAATCTTGGTCAACTCCTTCCTTGTCAGTGGGTTAGGCCTGTCCCTCTGTTGCTGTTCCAGTTTCTTGAGGTGAGAATATAGAAACTGCATTTTAGATTTTTCTATTCTTTTGAGTGAGGCTTGGATGGCTATGTATTTCCCCCTTAGGACTGCCTTTGCAGTATCCCATAGGTTTTGGACCGTTGTGTATTCATTCTCGTTGGTCTCCATAAATTGTTTAATTTGTTTTTTGATTTCCTGGTTTATCGAGTCATTCTTGAGCAGGATGGTTCTTAGCCTCCAAGTGTTTGAGTTTCTTCCAGGTTTTTCCTTGTGGTTGAGTTCCAATTTCAGAGCGTTGTGGTCTGAGAATATGCAGGGGATAATTTCAATCTTTTGGTATTGGCTGAGACCTGTTTTGTGTCCCAGAGCATGATCTATTCTTGAGAATGTTCCATGGGCATTTGAATAGAATGAGTATTCTTTGGTTCTGGGGTGTAGTGTTCTATATATATCTATGAGGTCCAACTCGTCGAGTATGGCATTCAAAGCCTTTGATTCTTTGCTTAGTTTTTGCCAGGGTGTTCTGTCTATTTCTGATAGTGGGGTGTTGAGGTCCCCTACTATTACTGTGTTCTTATCTATATGTCTCTTTATTTTGGTTAAGAGTTGGCTTGTGTATCTTGCTGCTCCCCTGTTGGGGGCATATATATTAATAATTGTCATATCCACTTGTTGAATACTTCCTTTAAGAATAATATAGTGCCCTTCTGTATCTCTCTCTATGGCCTCTAGTTTAAAATCCAGTCTATCTGATATGAGAATTGCTACTCCAGCTTTCTTTTGAGGTCCATTTGCGTGGAAGATGGTACTCCATCCCCTTACTCTAAGTCTGAATGCATCTTTGGGTTCAAAATGAGTCTCTTGTAGACAGCAAATGGATGGGTCATGTCTTTTTATCCAATCTGCAACCCTGTGGCGTTTTATGGGAGAGTTTAAGCCATTTAGATTGATAGAGATTATTGACAGATATGATTTTAATGATGCCATTTCTCTTTAAAGTCTTTGTATCGGTTGTGACTTGCTGCTCTGTATCACTCTTGGGGCCTTTTTACCTTTATAGAGCCCCCCTTAATATCTCCTGTAGGGCTGGTTTCGTGGTTACGAAATTGGTTAATGATTGGCGATTTTGGAACGTCTTTATTTCTCCATCAATTCTGAATGACAGCTTTGCTGGATAAAGGATCCTTGGCTGCATGTTTTTCTCTGAAAGAGCTTTAAAAATGCCCCCCCAAGCCTTTCTCTCATTCCAGGTCTCTGTAGACAGGTCTGACGTAATCCTGATACCTTTGCCTTGGTACGTGAGAAATTTCTTTGCCCTGGCCGCTTTCAATACTGTATCCTTGGATCTAATATTTGCGAATTGCACTATGACATGCCGTGGCGTAGGTTTGTCCTGGTTGAGCTTGGATGGGGTCCTCTCTGCCTCTTGGACACGAATGCTTGTTTCCCTTGCTAGATTAGGGAAGTTTTCAGCTACAATTTGTTCAAATATCTCTTCTAGACCTCTGTTTTTCTCCACCCCTTCAGGGATGCCGATGATTCTGACATTGGATCGTTTCATAGAGTCAGTAATCTCCCGTAATCTACATTCGTGGGCGTGGATTTTTTTAAGACCAGCTTCTATTTTCGTTTTTTCTTCTACTAACCCATCCTCCAATTCGCTAACGCGTTCCTCTGCCTCGGTGACCCTGGCCGTCAGAGCCTCTAGTTTTGACTG
>NC_048227.1:38841595-38864288 GCF_002007445.2 Ailuropoda melanoleuca
CCGCGAGTCCGCCTGCTCCCCCGTGCAGGTGGCCCGCCAACCGCCAGCCGTCCCGCGTGCGCTCCCGGAGCTCCCTTCTCAGCCTGCTGTCTCAAGCGTGCGGGTCCGCGGTCTGTTCGCTCCCCCTTGTAGGTGGCTACCGCTTCCCGGCGCCCTGACACGGCGGCTCCCTCCCCCTTCTGTTTAGCTTCCGATATCTGTGCGCGGTTTCATGGCTCCCCGCTTCGTACCTCGATACTCAGCGCTGGAGATGTTCATTTGTAGAGATCCAGATGTATCTTCCTGTGTCTCAGGCTGGATTCCGTGGATATTCCTGCTGGTCTGGTACCTATCCAGCTCAACTCAGGGGACTGGCTGAAAAAGGGGTCCCCTACTCCTCTGCCATCTTAACCCCAGATTCCAAAGCAGCCTTTAAATCATTTGGTTGTAAGAGGTGAATTCATTTAAATAATATAGGTTACTTAATAATTTAAAAACAGCAATAAAAAAGCAACATTATACACTTCTTAGACAAGACACCACTAATTTGGCTAAATATTAAATGAAGTGAGCTGACAGCCCTGTGGAAAATTCAGATGCCTGCTTTTATCCAAATTGTCTATAAGCACACAATAGCTCTCATTGTCATATTAGGAAAATTGGGGAGAGAAAACAGGTCTAATATCCTATTCTTGTCACCATGTTTCTCAGAATCCTTGAGTAGCTTCTCAGTTTTACTCTAGATATCAGATGAAGACTTCTAGCCCGGGCCTTCAAAATTGTGGCTTGCCTTTCTTGTCTTCCCTCATCTCTTTCAGCACCCCAGCAGGGGGGCCGTTCTATAGCGCAAACAACTTTGCTGTAGCATCCTGAGGCCAGGTTTTCCAATCTCTCTATTGACTGGGTGTACCCTCTGGCCAGGTGCTCAAACAACCCCAGAGTTTTTACCCAGGTGCCTTGCATGCACTGGAGTCTCTTGATTTCTCAGCATCTCTACTCCTACTCAGGATCAGGTTAGTATTCTGGAAAGATCATCCTGATGAGGATTTTGTAAATGGAAGGCTGGGTAGGAAGTGACAGAGCAGAGGGTTTTCGGTAGGGGAAAATACAAGCAGTCGGGGTGGAAAGGAGTGCTAGGAATTACTTCTCTACCTATTGGGAAGTTAGAGGGCAGTTGACTTAGAACCCAATTCAATATAAAAAGTGAAAGAGAACAGGGGATATGTTTACTTGATACTATGCATTTTCATTTACTCATATAAACAATTAATTATCCAGAAGGATTAATGGAAACATTTCATCTTTTTACTATGGTCACCTTTAATGATAACTTAAAGAGTATGTATATACACTTCTGTGTATGTGTATATATAGGAAAGTGATCTCTGGTTATCAGAATTTCACTTTTAGAAGCACAAGTGTTTGGATCATGTTTAGCTACTTAAATGAAGATATAGTCTTCCCATAAAAATGAAAATTACTTGCAGATTATAACTTTCTTCTCCTCAAGGAATACAAGCCTATGTTGCCGGGGTTAGGACAGCAAGTGCTGTTACCCCCAAGGCACAGGTGAAGACCCAGTGTAGTGAAGGAAAAGGGAGAAAGCCTTCTGCCCATGGAGAAGAACAAGAAATCTTCCTGGTCTCAGACTTAGAGGATAGGTTCACTGAAAAAGCCCCACCACCACCACGCCCCACCCCAAGATCAAGGTCAGAGTCTGAGGTTGACCCCAAACAGCAGAGATTTCCCACCTTCCATCCCTCACCCCACCAGGCCAACTAGCATCAAGAAGTAACAGACAACTGCAGACTGTCTTTAGAGAAGGGACAAGAATATGGAGAAAGACCCTCTCAGAGGCGTAGGTGTACAAGCAATGCCTAAAGCTGAGGGTGGAGCAAAAACATTGAAAAAATTCTCTGGCATCCCCAGCCTAAACATAAAGTAACACAAGAGAAAATTGAAGTAGTACAGTAGAAGTAACTCTAGTAACAGCAATACCAAGTTCAACTCCTGACAAGATTGACTCAACCACACATGCTATTAATGGGCTAGCAGAGGAAGAGGCGTGACCATTTCCAGACATGAATTTGATTTACCTCAGTCTCATGAAATGCTTTGTTAGCTGCTGTAGGATTTTGGGTCTTACTTTCACTATGGTGAGAAACCTTTGGAGGGCTTTCAATATCATGAGTTTTAAAGGGATATGTCTGGATTTTGAATTGATTGCAGACAAAGGAGGGAAGGGTGAAAACAGAAGGCTGGTTTGGAGGCTCTTACAGTCATCCAGGTGAGAGATATCTTGCAATTTCTTGTAGTAGCAGTGGAGGTGGCGAGACAAGCTCAGTTTCTGGATCTATTTTGAAGATAGAGCCAGTAGGATTTGATAATGGATTGAAGTGTAGAGGAGAAAGAGAAATGGGAACAATAACTCCAAGATTTGTGCCCTGAGCAGCTGGAGGAGTGAGTTGACAATGAATACACTAGGGAATATTGAAGGAGGAACAGATGGGGAAAGTATAAGTGGGGTTTTGGGTTTAGCCATGTTGAACATGAGATGCCTTTTAGACATCACAATGAAGCTAATGTGTAGACAAATGAAGATATGAGCCTGATTCAGGAGAGACATCAGGCAGGGGATTAAATCTGGAAAGTGTCAGCAATTACATGGTGTTTGAAGCAGTGAGACTAGATGACATTATCTAGGGAGTGTTAGTAGAGAAAAGAAAAAGCTCAAGGACTGAGCCCTGGGGGTCTGCAACATTCAGAAGTACTGGAAGTGAGGAGAAACCAGCAAAAGAAGTTGAGAACAAATAGTCAGTGAGGTGGGAAGAAACCATGAGAACAATGTCCTCCTAGCCAGTGAATAATGCTTCAAAAAGTGAGTGGTCATCTATATTAAATGCTGCTGATAGAGAAAGATGAGGACTGAAATTATATTTTATGGTTTTAGTTCTTTATGATAGCAGGATAATATTTTTTCCAGGTTGTTGGTTCTAAAAAAATTTAAAGATATTTTTGACATAGAAAAGGTATCAATTTTATGTAATTAGTTCCATTGAATATTTTCTAATTTTTGATTTTTAACTTGGGCCAACTTTTTTCACATAGAAATTAGAAATTATATTTTATTCTAGTTTTTATAGTTTATTATATTTCAATCTTTGTAGTTTTAATTCCAACATCAAAGAGATACATCATGAATTAGTTAACAATTTGCCTAATAATGAAAATTTATATTTCAAATTTTTGTTGATACAAAAAAATGCCATAAAGATTTAGTTTTTTTATGTCATTCTACCTCTCTCCATCTTTCAGAATATTATGAATATTTTGTTTGTTTTTTAAAGACTTTATTTATTTATTTCCTTGAGAGAGAGAGAAAACACCAGCTGGGGGAGGAGCAGAGGGAGAGGAAGAGAGAGAATCTCAAGCAGACCCTTGCTGAGTGTGGAGCCCAGTGTGGGGCTCAATCTCATGACCCTGAGATCATGACTTGATCCAAAACCAAGAGTTGGACCCTTAACTGACTGAGCCACCCAGGTGCCCCGGAATGTGACTCATCAGCATATAGATAAATAAAAATTTTCATTGCATATTATCTCTAGAAAAGCACAGATGCTGAAATTTGAATGTATGCTACAAGTATAGAATAATTTTGTCTTAATTTTCCTTGCATTAACTCCAAAGGAAACTATGCAGACAAAAAAATCAAAATAGTCTTCCCTCCATATAAATGCACCCCTCACATATGAAACAATGCCTTTAACAATCAAAAATAGCACAGCTTCATATTCAGGGATAAAAATTACCCCAAAAATTTAAGACAAGGGATGTATTACCTACATTTTTAAGGATATCTTTGGGGAAGATGCTTACATGCAAAAATTACTAAGCCATAAAATTATTTTAAAAGTATAACATTCTGAGTTTGCATTCACATTCTGTGGAAAGAAAGGGGAAAAAAGCATAACATTTAAAATAATAACTCTTTCAATACCTCAGACCTGAAGTTTAAGAAATATATTCACTAATTCAACAAATATTTTTTGAGTGTCTCTATGTTCTCCTATATGTTCCAGGAAATGCTCCAGTACTGGTGCTGCAGTAAACAAACAGAGGGAAAAAGTCCCTGCCCTAGTGGAACTTACATTTTATCTGGGATGGTAGACCAATAAATGAAAATCATAATGAATAAATAAATTATATAGTATGATATGAAATCATAATAAAAAAGTAAATTTTATAGTGTGCTAAAAGGGATATATGCTATGGAAGGAAATAGAGCAGGGTAAGGGAGATATAGTGATGGTTAAGAGGCAGTAGTGACAGTCTAAATGAGATGTCCAAGATAATCTTCATTGAGGCACTGTTGTTGAACAACTAGCAGGAGGCAAACAGGTGAAGGAGTTTGCCAAGTGGAGAAAGAGGATTCCAGCTAGAGTGAACAGCTGGTGCAAAGGGCCTCTGGGGAGATCATGTCTGGTATGTTTGATGACATGAAGGAGGCCCACGTAACTGGATCGGCATGAATGAAAGGGAGAGTAGTAAGAGATTTGGCTGGAGAGTTAATAGGAGGCCAGGTCATCTAGAGTTTTATAGGCTTCTGTAGAGAGAGTTTGCTTTTATTCTGAGTGACACTGGGAGTTACTGCAAAGTTCTTAACAGAAGAGAGACATTATATGGCTTACATTTTAACAAGATCACTTACCCTTTGTAGAGAATAGACTATAAGGGGCAAAAGCACAATAAGGGAAGTCAGCAAGGAGGCTTCAGGATTAATCCCATTGAGAAATAATAGCAAATTAGATTGATTTGGACTAAATTAGTTATAGCAGATAAGAATCAGATTCTGGATATATTCCAGAGAATGAAAACACTGGTTTGTTTATGTACTGAACATAGGGCATGAGAGAAAGTAAGGAGACAAGTTTTGAAGCCTTAGCATCCAAAAGGTTGGAATTGACATGAACTGCCATGACATGAGAAGGCTGTGGGTGGAAAAGATTGGGGTGAAAAATCAAGAGCTCAGTTTTGAACATGTTAAGGTTGAGAAATCTATTAGATATCCAAGGGAGGTTTGGGGGTTTTTTTCCCCAAAATTTTATTTAAATTCTAGTTAGTTAACCTATAGGGTAATAGTGGTTTCAGGTGTAAAATTTAGTGATTCATCACTTACATCTAACACCCAGGGCACAAAAAATGCCATCCTTAATACCCATTACCCATTTAGCCCATCCCCACCTACCTCCCTTCCACCAACCTTCAGTTTGTTCTCTATAGTTAAGATATCTTATGGTTCACTTCCCTATCTTTTTTTCCCCTTCCCCTATGTTCATCTGTTTTGTTTCTTAAATTCCACATACGAGTGAAATATGGTATTTGTCTTTCTCTGACTGACTTATTTTGCTTAGCGTAAGACACTCTAGGTCCATCCACATTGTTGCAAATGGCAAGATTCCATTCTTTTTTTTTTTTTTAAGATTTATTTACTTGAGGGGTGCCTGGGTGGCTCAGTTGTTAAGCGTCTGCCTTTGGCTCAGGGAGTGATCCCAGAGTCCTGGGATCAAGCCCCACATCAGACTCCTGCACTGGGAGGCTGCTTCTTTCTCTCCCACTCCCCCTGCTTGTGTTCCCTCTCTTGCTGGCTGTCTATATCTCTATCAAATAAATAAATAAATTCTTTTAAAAAAAGATTTATTTATTTGAGAGAGAGCATGCATGAGTGGGGGGAAGGGTAGTGGGAGAGGGAGAAATAATCTCTAGCAGATTCCCTGCTGAGCATGGAGCCTGATGTGGGGCTTAATCTCACAGTCCTGAGACCATGACCTGAGCTGAAATCAAGAGTAAGACACTTAACTGACTGAGCCACCCACATACCCCAAGATTTCATTCTTTTTGATGGCTGAATAATATTCCATTGTATATATGTATACCACCCCTTCTTTATCCATTCATCAGTTGAGGGATGTTTGGGCTATTTCCATAATTTGGCTATTGTTGATAATGATGCTATAAACACTGGGGTGCGGGTGCCCTTTTGAATCAGTATTTTTGTGTCCTTTGGGTAAATACCTAGTAGTGCCATTGTTGGGTTATAGGATGGTTCTATTTTTAACTTTTTTGAAGAATCTCCATACTGTTTTCTAGAGTGACTGCACCAGTTGGCATTCCTACCATCAGTGAAGGAGGATTCCTCTTTCTCCACATCCTGGCCAACATCTGTTGTTTCTTGTGTTGTTAATTTTAGTCATTCTGACAGGCATGAGGTGGTATCTTATTGTAGTTTTGATTTGTATTTCCCTGATGATGAGTGATGTTGAGCATCTTTTCATGTGTCTGTTAGCCATCTGGATGTCTTCCTTGGAAAAATGTCTATTCCTGTCTTCTGCCCATTTCTTAACTGGATTATTTGTTTTTTGGGTGTTGTGTTTGATAAGTTCTTTGTAGATTTTGGATATTAACCCTTTATCGGATAGGTCATATGCAAATATCTTCTCCCATCCCATAGGTTGTCTTTTAGTTTTGTTGATTGCTTGTTCTCTCAGTCCTCAGATCAATTTCTTGGGTGTTCAGAATGATTTGATATTTATCCAGCTGTGTTTAGAGGGATGAGGCAAGGATAGGGTCCCAGTATTACTCTGCCATCCTAGTCTCAACCCCAAAGGAGTTGTTGACTAGGCAACTGGACAATTGAACATATAAGTCTGGAGAAAGAGAGGTCCAGATTGGAGAGACATACTTTTGAATCAATAACACAAGAAGATGGATGATAGCACCAGAAAGTAAGTTTAAATAAAGAAGAGAAGAGGTCCCAGAACTGAGCTCTGGGGCCACTCTAATATCAGAAGGTCAAGGAGAAGAGCAAGAACCAATAAAGGAGACTGAGAAGGAACAGCCAGAGAAGTAGGAGGAAATTCAGATCAAAGTTTTTCCTGGTAATTAAGTGAGGAAATTATTTTTAAGAGGGAGGAAGAGATTTAACAGTATTAAATTGTTTATCCTCAAACTTCAGCTTTAATGAAATATTCTCTCTTATAATCAGAATGTGCAAATCTGTTTAAAACAAAGCATTTTTAAAATTAATAGTAATTTTTAAAATTTTCAATTAAGCTAAAGATATTATTTTCTAGGGAGATTATAAATTATATAATCTATTGTGCAAGCATTATATTAATTTCTGGCTGTACTAATTCATCATTACCCAAGTACTTTCCCCAAAATAAACATTTACAAGTTGGGTTTCTACAATTTTTTTGATAGTTAGTAACATATGTCAAAGGAACTATCCCTTAAAATGATTGTTGGCAGGCAATTATCATGGGCTTTTATGTTTCTGCATGTCTTTGAGTAGAGACTCCAAATAAGACTGCCTTTGTCCCAGACTGTTTTTTCAAGGATCTGTATAGAAAACAGCTTTGGAAAATTGAGATGGTGTTTGCCTCCAGAAGAGAGGGCAGCTTTGTTTACTGTCCAAAGTAATAAAGATAATGTTTCCGTCTGAGAATCTAGCCATTCATAGTAAGAAATGGAGGTTTTCTAAGTGTGAGTTCCTCAACTGTGATGTGAATCCACTGTGTAAGTAGTATCCACCTGGCCTCACATTTGTGTAACTCCATTGAGACTCTGGGGACAAAGGAAACCAATGTGAACACAAAGTTCTTCCTATCTGCTGTGCTGTGAGTAACAAAATTCTTTGTCTCTGATCCAACAGTCTCATGTCTTCTGCCAGCATCTGTGAAACTAGCAAGCTAACTTTTTAGCTTGTGAGGTGAATAGAATCTCAACTCCTTCACAGTTATTACAAATGAATGAGTTTCAAATCTGACAAATTTTTTAGCCATCAGCAAGTTGACATGTAACACATTTTCAAGAGAAAATCCTGCAGTTAGATCAAGTTATATATGTCAAATATTTACATGTCTCCTTCTATATATATTTATATACACACACAGACACAGACATACATAGACATGTCTATGTATGTCTGTGTCTATATCACCCAATATGGGTTTATTATGATGAATGATTAAAGTGATGATGAGTGTCTTGAAAAGAGACAAAGAAGGTGTACTAGTTTCTAGGGCTGCCATGACAAAATATCACAGACAGGGTAGTTTAAATAAGAGAAGTTTTTCTTCCCACAGTTCTGGAAGCTAGAAGTCCAAGATCAGGGTGTCAGCAGATTTGAGTTCTGCTGAGGCCTCTCTCCTTGGCTTGCAGATGGCTGCTTTCTCTGTGTCTTCACATGGTCACTCCTCAGTCTGTGTGCTTTTTGTCCTAATCTTTTCTTATAAGGACAACAGTCATATTGGATTGGGCCCATCTATGTAATCTCATTTTACCTTAATTATCTCTTTAAAGCCCTATTTCATTTCCAGTTTCCAGTCTGACATGTAAGAAGCTTAGACATTTCTGTTCCATTCTAGCAACAGATAAAAAACTGAATGAACTAAAAAATCAACAGCTCTTGGATCTGTAAGAGAAGTGAGGTCACAGGGCAAGACATTGCCCCTAAAATTGAAGAACAGGCAAATACAAAGAATCACAACTTACCAAAGCTGAAACCACTGTGGGAAGCAGTGCTGAGACAGGAAAGCCTGATTTGTAATGGACAAATTGTTGGAGGCTCAATGTGGACAAGTCTGAGAAATAAAAACTCTAGGAGGACCCAGGTATTTTGTCCCCAACCCTGCCTCACACAGACACTTTTATGAGTTTTACCTTCCAGAGTTTTACCAGTTTTCACACTGAATACTGGAGATCAGTCTTCTCATGCTTCCAACAGGCAAAAAGAAATATGAACCATTTTGAAATCATCAGAGCACTCTGTTCTCCTTTAGAAGGTCTGCCTTCAGAGCCTAAGCTCTGCGGGGTTTATCAGAGCCTAACTGATGTGCGGAAAGGGAAATATCCAACCACAGCTGGCTCTAGCCTTCCATGTGGGAGAGGAGAAATCCCCATGCTAGCCCACTCTAGCCACCCTGGCCCACTTAGGGGAGAGGGTATGAGAAGCATGTGTGAAATTCAAGCCAAGAGGCACTTGCTCATAAAAGACTGAGACCTAATCTTAGTGATGTCATAAAGACATTAGGGTTCAAAGCTGATGGCCAAGAACGAATTCTTGAGATGTCTTTGGTGCAAAAAGGTGGTTTTATTAAAGCACAGAGACAGGACCCTTGGGCAGAAAGAGCTGCACTGGGGTCATGAGGAGTGGAGATTATATACTTTCAAGTTGGGAGGGGATTAGGGATTGCATAAGTCTCTAAGGAGTTTTGGAAGCAAGGTTTCCAGGACCTTGAGGGGGCTAGCTGTTGTGAGGAAATGGTCATATAACACCATCTAATAAAACCTTAGTCATGAGACCCTTCAGATGTGTATCTGGTGGGCCATGTGCTTGGGGGATGATTGCCAACATATATTTTGGGGGATAGAGATAAAGGAAGTTTCCAAAGGAATTTTTATATGTTAAAGAAGACTTACAGGATCCTGGGGGTTGGGCTAAGATTGTCTTTTGCCCCTAGCAAAGTATTAACATCCAGGTTGCTGGGCTCCTACAGGAATGTCAGTCTGCCTATTTCAAGGACTTATCAATGGGCTATAAGTAGTAAGGAAATTCAATTTTTCCTTTGCCTTTCTTTCCCATATCAATAGGCCTAATCTCCTCTCCCCACACCTCACCACTGCATTACTAAAGGCTTAATTGCAGCACTTCCTTTTATCTAGCACATCCTGCCATGCCATCAGGAAAAAAATATAAGGCCCTAGTTCTAAATACATTCTGAGGTATGGGGAGTTAGGACTTCAACATATGAATTTTAGTGCTAGGGGACACAATTTAGGCCATAAGAAGAAAAGAAGGATCTGATTTAGTTTATGCTAATAAATTGTATTTTCATAAATTATTTTGTTAGAAAGATAGTTATGGCTGGTGGACTTCTTTATTATTTACTAGAAACATCTTTATTTAGTGACCTTTCAATTGTAAACTACAGACATGTTAATTAAATATGTAATAAAAACATCAGTCACCATAATAATGGTGTGGGGGTGAGAAAAACTGGAAAATGTGATTATGTTCTATGTTCAAGTTTCCTTTGGTGTATAAGCACATAGGAAATACAAACTTCTATTCTTTCTTCCAATCCTTCTACTTCATTAACTTTCCAAATGTCATATGTCATTGCCAATAATTGGATACGAGCTATAAATCTTTCAAACGGGGTAGTAAAAGTGGCAAGTGCAAAGTACTTCAACATATTTTAATTCTCTTCTTCCTGAGGCTGCACAGTTTGGAACAAGACTGAGAATCTGTTATGGTTTGGGGTCTTGGTAATTGGCTTGAACAGTTGGCTACTGGCAGTCTCTTTGTTTACTTAGAGAAACTTTAACCCGACTTTAATTGGCCAGCAGAAGCTTGCCCTTTAATTTGTAAATAGTGGCTTATGCTGGGAGAGTTGGTTCTTCAGTGAGGTTCAGAATCCTCTCCTATCTCAAGACAGGCTTGTTTGCAATTAGAAACTTAATTTTAAGTTGGACAGTACTAACAGAGTACAGCCTCTCTGCAGAGCTCTCCAGTGGCAAGCCAAGTGTGGTATAACTCTTTAAAAAAGAGGTTCCTAATGAGAACTTGACCCTACCCCTGGGGTGGTTTTGTTAGGAAGTAAGTTCTTGTAAGTGAGGAGAATTGGGGAACTCTTCTGCAGGGTATGAAGGAAGGCTGCATTCTGCAGGCTTTCAGTCTCTTCTGGTGGAACTGAACACACACGTTTAAACAACTTGAAAACAGTCCCCAAATTTCTTCACTTGTTCTCTAAGACCCTCGCAGCACCACCATAATTTCCACCAGAAACACAAGAATACAGATGTGAATCTAGCCTCCAGATTAGTCTTGACATCTTGGAGCCAGCAATCCAAATTAGATTTATAACTGAAATGCCAAGGGTGACCCCGACTGCAACAATAAAACACTAATCAAGCGCATGTGTACACATACTATTAGACTAAACTACTTAAATATATCATTTCACTTCCCTTTGGAAAGTATGAGAATATACATATTGTGTGCTCAGTTATAGGCACTGTGGCAACCCAGGAGGCTAGGTAAGGTAGCATTTTAGGGAGTCTTGTAAGGGGAGTGATAGGTGCTGGTTTTGAACTTCCAGCAAATGGTAGTATTGATAAATCAAATAAAGGAAAACCCCAGCCTGGTTGAGAGATGGGAGTGGGGTGAGTAATCATACATTAATAAATACCTATAGAATCAATTTGAGAAATTTTTTAATTTTCTTCTTTTCTTCAAAAAATTTATTTTTGTTCTCATTAACATTTTGGGTTATCTGTTCATGGAGGCAGCTGAGCTACAGCTGAGCTCTAAAAGTTCTCTGAGCTGCATGGTCCTAGGTGAAGCATGTCGCATTTTTGCTCCCTTCCTTTCTGATTTGGCATTTTTCCACACAGGAACCCCGGGCTCCATGAGGCTGAGCTCTAGTACTCACATCCATAGTACCTCTCTGAATGTCCTCTCATGTATTTTATGTGTACGTGATTTCCTGAGCATATCATCCATTCTTTACCCATCAGGTAATAGAAAAGATTGTATTATTCCACCTTGCAGATGAAGAAACAAAAGCCCACATGCTACATGGCTGTGTAAATTTTAAATCCATTGTTGTTTCCTTTTTTTTTTTTCATGCTACATCCTTTGCTTGGTCCCTCGGGATCATTTTCAAGCTGGGGTCAATTTGAAACATTCAGCCGATAGAATAATGTGTTATCCCTCATGCCCAACATGTGCATATTTAACAGGAATATTGGATATCTGTATGTCAAAGAAATGATTAGCAGTGAGATTGCTAGACCACCTGCATGTTAATATAATTTCTGGGGAAAATAGAGTGGAACCAGTCTCCTTAGCTCGCTGCCCCAGCATTAAAAAATTTAGTTACTCCTGAGATTATAAACAGAAGGCTAAATGTGGACTGTCCCATCTTCCTCTAGGCCTTTGGTGGCAGGGTGCCCTATTAACTGTAGAGGAAAGCCACTGTTAAAGCCATTATCACAAAACCTCACAGAAGGACAGTACTAGAAGGTACTTTAGTAGCCGTCCAACCTGGAGATTCAGTCAAGGTCAAGGAAGCTGAGGCCAAGTCAGGGCTGGAGGTAGGGTGGTGGAAAGCCTGGCCGAATCTAATGACTAACTGGCAGGAGAGCTGAGGCCAGGGCCTGGGTGTCTCTCTTCATGCTTCATCAGAATACTCACAACTGACACATCTGTACCTAAATCCAGAATAAATTTCTACCCTGCGAGATGCTTGTACAAGCAGAATTTGAAAATAATGAAGATGTTAATAAAAAACAGATTCTGCCAAGGAGAGCTAACCTAGCATTCAGATACATGTGTACATTAACATACAAAGGTACATTCCACAGCTGAGTAAAAGGATTTGCAAATGACAAGAGTTCAAACAGGTTTATTGTCTGAACAAAAACATGGCGCACTATTTTAAGTCTTGCCTGTGGCAGGATGCACATTTCAATTAGTAAATCAGCAAGTGATCATCAAGCACTATATGCGTCCAGTGTAAAGCCATGAAGGATGCCAAGAAGGGTTCTCGCCCACAGGGAGATCTTAATGTGGTTGGGAGGCACAACTAACACCCACAAAATAATTAGAAGCAATTAAATACAACATAGAATGGTATCGATTCAAACTTCAACAGATGAAATCTAGGTGTTCAGTCCTCCCCTACCCACTTTAGTACAGTCACAGCTTTCGCTGGATTTGATCAATAAGCAAAATGGGGAAATGTCAGCAATTTCTTGCACTGGTAGGATGACATTGTGGGAACAATTTTTGTCACAGCAGGTAAGATCCCTGATGTAAACTCAGAACCAGCCTTTTCCCCAGCCCAACTTTGTGTATTTTAGCCATTCAGCCTTCCCTTGAACTTCTGCACTCCCACTCCCCATAACCAAGGCCCCAAGCTCTCTTCCTGTATTCAGGGTCGCCTTTTTAAAGGTCTGAACTTGTTCTGTCCTACAGTATGCATCTGGCTTGTTCCTATGGAGCTTTGGCCTTTCATCTCTTCTCCTGATGGGATCTCTGGCTTGACCTTCTCCTGGAGTCTCACTACTATTCCCCTGATTCTGACAGTGATCTCTTCAGCAGGTACAATTTATGCACCCATTCCATAAGTTCTCTCCACTCAAAGGAACAGTCAAGCCTCTAACATGTCACCAAAATACTTGCCCATGGGGCTGGGATTTCTTTACAAAAGGCATCTGAACTATTCATTCAATTCTTTATATATGCATTTTTCAAATATTGGTTGAGGAATTACTAAGCTGGGTAGCATGCTAGATGTCAGAGCTACAGAAACATTGATACTTCCTAAAACATCGCCTCCCTGCCTCAAGGAGATGTGGTTTTGGAATATAGGTGAGGTTCGGTGGGGTGGGGTCCGGAGCCGATGGCCAAGAAAGAGTTCTTGAGACGTCTTTGGTGCAAAATGGTGGTTTTATTAAAGCATGGGGACAGGACCCATGGGGAGAAAGAGCTGCCGCACCAAGGTTGTGAGGGATGGCTGATTATATACTTGGAAGTTGGGGTAGGTAAGAAAAAGGGAGGTTTCAAGAGGATTTTCATATGTTTAAGACTCCTAGGATACTGGAGGCCTTGCCATTGTCAAGTTAAGGTTGTTTTTCCCTCTACCAAGGCATTAACTTTAAGATAGTAGGGAGCTTCCTGGAAGAATGTCACGCAGATCCCACCCAGGTGTGGGGGTGGAAGAGGTTACAGGATGTCAGCTTGTGCTTTGTCCTCAGCTAGCCTTCCACTCCCTCATCAGAGGCATTGGTTCTCTAGTGTGAGATACCATTAACAGTATGGAAAGGTACAATGTGCTGAGTTAGAGCTTTGGTAGACATAATCATAGGGCACTTCGGAAACACAGTTGTGGAATGTTGGTCCAGGCTGAGAAGGTGTGTATGTCACAGATGGGGTGTCAGAAAAGCTTCTGAGCAGAGCTGACTAGCAAATAACACCTGATGAAACTGTTGAGTGACCATGCAGGTTATTGTTTTCTCACAGGGCCCTGGAGGGCCCACACACATCTTTTTATGTGGGGATGAGTCACTTCACTCCTTGAAATCTCAACTGAATTGTTTGTGAGTGGGCGAGGGTTAACAGACATGCCCCCCTTAAATGTTAGCAAGATGAATACAGTTATGAAAAATGCCTAGCATTTTGCTGGAAGTATCTCAGAAGCCACCAAAGAATGCTAATTCCTACTCAAGCCATCATCTGTAGGGAAACAAAAGGGATCTGAAGAGATGCAGATGTGAACATATGTATTTCTCTGAAGAGGCAATTAATGCACATGGGAGAGCATTCAAGAAGTACAAGAAGTTGTATGGTATGAAAGGAGCCTAATTTCCTCCCTGGTGCCCCATTCCCTAATACTATCCTGGGAGAGAATTTGGGTTGTCTGCTCTTATGTACCCAAAGATTGTCTATACATTTAGAAATGTATATGAATATGTGTATATTCATATTTCCCCACATGTTATAGCATACCATCCTGTGCTTTGCCTTTCCCCACTTTTTTAGTTCATCAAAGATTTATTGCAAGTCTAATAGGTGCTATACATTCTTCTATGTGCTAGGCCTACAGTAGCAAGCAAAACAAAAATCCACACTTTCAGGAAGCTTCTATTTTGAAAAATCTTTCCATATGGTAAGATTTGTTCCTGCTTCTTTGTAATAGATTCATGGTCTATCATTGTATGGATGTACCATAGTTTATTTTGCCAAGGCTTTATTCATGGATACCTAGATTGTTCTAATTTTCTCCTATCACAAAATATGTGATATCCAGTGAATATATTTTTATATAAACAGTGCCTGGACTAAGTGCTATAAATAGACACTCATTTATTGAATGAATGGATAAATCCTTTCACAAATGTGGGAGTGTATTTTGGGATAAATAACTAAAGGTGGAATTGATGAGGGAACAAAGGCAAGCTGAGGACAAAGCCGAAACTGACATCCTGCAACCCCCCTCCATGGGATGTATGTGACATTCCTCAGGCATTCCTGGCTGCCCTAAAGCTAAGGAAAGGAAAAACAAATAGTTAACAGATCACAATCCTGCAAGACCTGAGTCTCAGTTTACACATGTCCTAGTGATTTCTTCTTTAACATATGAAAGTGCTTTCTCAACCTCCCTTTTACCTTCCCTCCCCAACCCCATGGTGTATAATCAGTCACCCCTCACAACCCGGGGCAGCAGCTCCTTCTGCCCATGGGTCCTGTCCCCATGCTTTAATAAACCATCAGTTTTGCACCAAAGACATCTCAAGAATTCTTTCTTGGTTGTCAGCTCCAAATTCCACCCCACTGAACCTCACCTATATTCCACAACCTCATCAGAATCAAAGTGTCAAAGGGTATGTGCATTTTTCATTTTAAAAGATATTGCCAAATTTTTAAAAAGATTTTATTTATTTATTTGTCAGAGAGAGCGAGCAAGCAGGGGGAACAGCAGGCAGAGGGAGAAGCAGGCTCCCCACTGAGCAAGTAGCCCTGTGTGGGACTTGATCCCATGACCCTGGGATCATGTCCTGAGCCAAAGGCAGATGCTTAACTAACTGAGCCACCCAGGCATCCCTTTATTGCCAAATTTTCTTAACTCGTTGAAGCAATTTATATGCCTACTAAAATGCATGAGAGTAAAGTCCTACTTCTCACCACCATGGTATCTCAATTTGATGACTTAAAATGCTATGCCGTTCAATTTTAATTTTTATTTTCCTTGTCACAAGTGAAATTAAGCATCCTTTTCATATGCTTAGGAGCCATGTGTGTTTTTTTTTTTTCTGTGACCCATTTGTTCACACCTTCTAACTCTTCTGTTTTGTCAGTGGTCTTTTTTTAATTGGTTGTAGAACTCATATATCAAGGAAGATATCCTTTAGCTGTGATATGACATGAAAATATTTTCCTCAGTTTGTTAGTATTCTTTTGACTCATTATGCATTTTTGCCATGTTGGACAAATTTTGTTTATTTTTACATAATTGAATTTGTCAATCTTTTATGGCTTTTACATTTTGTGTCATACTTAAGATCTTTTCCCCTCTGGGGTTCTTTCTAAAATGTTATGATTTCTTCTTGCACTTTTAATGTAGTTTTGGAATATAGGTGACATTTGGTAGGGTGAGGTCCGGAGCCGAAGACCAAGAAAGAATTCTTGACACATCTTTGGTTAAATTGATAGTTTTGTTAAAGCGTGGGGACAGGACCTCTGGGCAGAAAAAGCTGCTGCTGGAGGGTTGTGTGGGGTGGCTGATTTTTTACTTGGGAATTGGGGTTAGGGATAAAGAGAGATTTTCAAAGGAACTTTCATATGCTAAAAAGATATTGGAGGCTTTTGCCATTGTCAAGTTAAGGTTGTTTTTCCCCCAGTAAAGCATTAACATTAAGACAGTTGGGAGCTTCCTGGAGGAATATTCAAGAATATCCCACCCAGCAGTGTGTGCCTGGTGGGGGGAGGCTGCAGGGTGACAGCTTGTGCTTTGTCCTCAGCTAGCCTTCTGCTGGCTCATCATTTATATGGTTTTATTTCTTATGTTTAAATCTTGGATTCAAGTGAAATTTAGTTTGAACATGTGAAGCAGGGTTCCCACTTCTTTTTTTCAGGTGGTTATTCCATTTCCCAGTAACATTTATTGAAATGTCTATCTTTTCCTTACTCATTTGAAGTGTTACTATTATCATTTTATCTTCCTAATCAAATAGTGTATATATTTTTATCTATTTTTTAGAATTTCCAGTCTGTTCTACTAATTCGTGATTTAGTTAAGGTTCAATTTGGCTGCATATAAAAGAAAACCAAAATAATAGTTGTTTAAACAAGATAGGTTTTATTTTTCTATCATGTAACATAAAGGCTGGAATAAGCAGTTAGCAACATAGCAGTGGTGCTACAGTATCATGAATATACCAAATTCTTTCCCTTGTTCTGCTCTGATTACCTTAGTGCCAGCTTTCAGCCTCAAGTGCTTCATGGTGGCAACATAGCTGCTCTAGTTCCACCAATCATATGTAAATGTTAAGCAGGAAGCAATTGGAAGAGAGGATTGCAAAATGACTAATGCTAGCTGAATCAGTTTTCTGCTAAAATTTTGCCTTTTAATTTTTATTTCTTTCTTATCTGCATTCTTACCCTCCCCCTTCCTTCCTCTTTCCCTTCTTCCCAGAGTCATCCTCACTGCAGTGTTAGTTCAGTGTCACTACTAAGGCATGACCCACGTAGGGTCTCCCCTGGATGAACTGGTCTCTGCCTAGCTGGGGCTCAAAGTCTCCATGCCCTGTGTGAGCTCTTCTTCATCATTCAAATCACAATTACCTGTTAGTTATTTGTCTACCTTTTTGAAGTTCACTTTAGCATGCATGACTTACTACTCAACAGAGACTGTTGAGATGACTGCTATACACATTAAGACTCTATATGGTTTCCTTTCCCTCACATGATGTCTAGAAATTTTCCCTAGGAAGAAAACTAGGGTAAATGCAGTGCTCATTTCACTTGTGTCCCTTCTCCCAGGGATCACAGTCCAATGCTGCTTATTATGCAATAACCAAAAATAATTCCTTCGGATTTTTTTCTTCCAGTTTTCTAGTGGTTTATAGCAGGAGGTTAAATGTGGCTTATGTTTCTCCATCGTGACTGGCAGTGGAAGTCCTTAGCTTCCTTCTATCAAGCTTTTCAGAAAGGCCAGCTATGATGGACAGAATAGTGCTCCCCCGAAGATGCCCAAATCCTATTCCCTGGAATCTGTGAGTGTTACTTTTCATGGCAAAAGAGACGTTGCAGATATGATTAAGTGTGGTCCTTAAAATGGGAAGATTATTCTAGATTATCTGGTGGGCCCAATGTAATCATTAATGTCTATATAGGGAAACGGGACTGTCAAATTAAGAAAAGCATCTATGATAACAGAGCAGAGGTTGGGGTGATTTCCTTTATTGGAAGAAGGGGACCATGAGCCAAAGAAAGCAGGCAGTCTCCAGAAGCTGGAAAAGGCAAGGAAACAGATTCTCCCCTGCAGCTTCCAGAAAGAATGCAGCCTTGCTCGATGTAAAGCCTGATTTTAGCCTTGTAAATCTCATTTTAGACTTCTGACCTCCAGAACTATAAGATAATAAATTTATGTTGTTTTAAACAAGTTGTGGCAACTTGATACACTAAAGTAGGAAACTTGGGGCACTTGGGTGGCTCAGTCGATTAAGCTTCCAACTCTTGATTTCGACGCAGGTCATGATTTCAGGGTTGTGAGATTGAGCCCCGTGTGTTGGGCTCTGTACTCAGCACAGAGTCTGCTTGTCCCTCTCCCTCTCTGCTCTGCTCTTCCCCTCATGTGCTCTCTCTCTCTCTCAAATAAATAAATAAATAAAATCTTTTAAAAATTTTTTTTAAGAAATTAGTCACATGGCTACCCAGTCTTTGCAAGGGAAAGCTGGAAAATGTATTTTTTAAAATATGGGCACGTCGAAGCTTTGTTTTAGTCCACTCAGGCTGCTATAACAAAATACCACAGTACAGGTGGTTTTTAAACAACAGAAATTTATTTCTTAGAGTTCTGAAGATTGGAAGTCCATGATTAAGGTGCTATTATGGCTGGGTTCTGTCAAAGGTTCTCTTTCCAGTTGCAGACTGATGACTTCTTGCTGTGTCCTCGCATGGTAGAAAGAGTAACGGAGCTTTCTGGAGCCTCTTTTATAGGATTGCTAATCCCATCAATGAAGGCAAAGCCTTCATAACCTTCATAATCACCTCCCAAAGCCCCGCCTCCTAATACCTTGGGGGTCAGTGTTTTAACATATGAATTTTGGGGGACAAAAAATTCAGACCATAGCATACCTCCAATAAAATTAAGGTTCTATTAAAATTAGAATTATTAGTTAAAAAATGAAGTCTCTGCCACAATTATTTTTTTAGTTCTTCACTATTTTAATTACTTTAGCTGTCAGGGGTTTTAATATCTAGTAACTTTCATTTCTTTTCTTTTTAGAATTTGTCTGACTGTTCCTGCTTGTTTATTCTGCCATGTGTTCTTTGCAGTCAACTCGTCTAATGAAAAAGCCTTATTGGTGCTACATCAAATTTATAGATTAATTTATAGAGTATTCACATCTTTACAATACTAAGTTCTTCTACCTAAATGCATGGTAGGATTCTCCATTTGCGCTAGCCCTGTAAGACTCATTTTGGACTTCTGACCTCAGGAACTGTAAGATTTGTTTCTTTCTCTACACAGATTTTTAATTTATATATAAAAGAAGGCCTTGTTGGGAATATTAACACTAGGGAACTCAACAAAGTCTACAAATCAGTTCACCCCATCCTCCCCTTCCCCCTAGTGCTCATTATTAAAACTTTACCAACATTCATGGGAAAGAGAGAGAGATCATGAACCTGGAAGTGCTTTCCCAAATAATACCAGAAGAAAAAGTGAATCATCCTGGAAGCATCAATAACTGTTAACTTTCCACAAGAATGTTTGTTGAAATGAGGGGCAATTAAGGGATGCAGAGCCAAGTACGCATGTTATAACCCAAGAGCCCTAACAAAAGGAAACTCAGTTTCTGTCCTCTCAGTGGTGGTACTACCTAATCTTGGTCCTACTCCCTTGAAATGTAATATAATACTAACTGGCAATTAGGGTGACTTTTATTGATACAAGAATCTGGATAACAAAATAGAAAACTCACTTAATTGAACTCAGAAGTCACAATGACTAGTATGTCAGGTAATTTTTTTTAATTGAAGTATAATTGATATACAGTATCCTATTAGTTTTAGGTGTACATCAAAGTGATTTAATATTTTTGTACATTGCAAAATGATCCCCATGATAAGTCTAGTTACCCTCTGTCACCATACAAAATTATTACAGTATTATTGACTATATTCTCCATGCTGTACTTTATATCCCTGTGACTTATTTAAATTACAACTAGAAGTTAGTACCTCTCAACCCCCTCACCTATTTCACCCATCCTCCCACCTCCTCCCCACTCTTAACAATTTGTTCCTGTATCTATCCGTCTGTTCCTGTTTTGTTTTTGTTTTGTTTTTAGATTCCACATACAAATAAAATTACATAGTACCTGTCTTTCTCTGACTTATTTTACTTAGCATAATACCCTCTAGGTCCATCCATGTTGTCACAAATGGCAGGATTTCATTATTTTTTATGGCTAAGTACTATTCCATTGTGTGTGTGTGCATGTATGTGTACGTCACATCTTTATCCGTTCATCTGTTGACAGACACTTAGGCTGCTTCCATATCTTGGCTATTATAAATAATGCTGCAATAAACATAGGGCACATATATCTCTTTGAATTCATGGTTTTATTTTCTGTGGGTCAATACCCAAAAGTGAAATTGCTGGATTGTATGGTAGTTCTATTTTTAATTTTTTGAGGAAGCTCCACACTGTTTTCCAGAATGGCTGCACCAATTTATTTTCCCACCAACAGTAATGAGAGTTCCCTTTTCTCCACCTTCCTTCCAACACTTGTTATTTTTTACATTTTTGATACTAGCCATTCTGACAGGTGTGAGGTGATATCTCATTGTGGTTTTAACTTGCATTTCCCTGATAATTAGTTATGCTGAGCATCTTCTCATGTGTCTGTTGGCCAGCTGTATGTCTTCTTTGGAAAAATGTTTATTCAAGTCCTCTGTCTTTTCTTTAATCAAGGTGTTTTTTTAAATATCAAGCGTGTAAGTTATTTATATATTTTGGATATTAACCCTTTATCAGATGCATGATTTGCAAATATCTCTCCCATTCAGTAGGTTGTCTTTTCATTCTGTTGATTGTTTCTTTTGCTCTGCAAAAGCTTTTTATTTTGATGTAATCCCATTTGTTTATTTTAGCTTTTGTTGTCCTTGCCTGAGACTGATCCAAAAAAGTATTGCTATGACCTGTATCAAAGAGTTTACTGCCTGTTTTCTTCTAGGAGCTTTATGATTTCAGGTCTTATATCTAAGTTTTTAATCCATTTTGAAATTATTTTTGTGTATGATGTAAGAAAGTGGTCCAGTTTCATTCTTTAACATGTAGCTGTCCAGTTTTCCCAACACCATTTATTAAAGAAACTATCTTTTCCTCATTGTATATTCTTGCCTCCCTTATCATAGATTAATTGATCCTATATGTTTATTTCTGGGCTCTCTATTCGATTCCATTGATCTATGTGTCTGTTTTTATGCAACTACCATAATTTTTTGATTTCTATAGCTTTGTAGAATAGTTTGAAATCAGGTTGTGTAATACCTCCAGCTTTGATGTTGTCAAGATTTGTTTGGCTATTTGGGGTCATTTATGATTCTGTACAAATTTTAGGATTCTTTGTTCTAGTTCTGTGAAAAGTGCCATTGGTGTTTTTGATGGGGATTGCATTGAATCTAAGATTGCTTTGGGAAGTATGGACATTTTAACAACATTAATTCTTCCAACCCATGAGCACAATATGTCTTTCCATTTATTTTTGTGGTCTTCAATTTATTTCATCAATGTCTTATAGTTTTCAGAGTACAGGACTTTTGTTTCCTTGGTTAAATTTTCCTAGATATTTTACTTTTTGATACAATTATAATGGGATTGTTAATTTCTTTTTTTAAATATTTTATTTATTCATTTATTTGAGAGAGAGCAAGAGACAGAGCACAGAGGGAGAGGCCAACTCCCCACTGAGCAGAGAGCATGACTCAGGGCTCAATCTCAGGACGCTGAGATCATGAACTTGTCTGAAGGCAGACGTTTAACCCACTGAGCCACCCAGGTGACCCTGTTAATTTCTTTTTCTAATAGCTCATTATTAGTATATAGAAACACAATTAATATATATCTTGATTTTGTATCTATTACTGAATTCATTTATTCTAATAGTTTTTCATTGTTGCTGTTTTGTTGTTTTTTGTTTTTGTGGAGTTAGAGCTTCCTATATATAGTGTCATGTCATCTGCAAAAAGTGACAGTTTTATTTCTTCCTTTTCAATTTGGATGCTCTTTCTTTCTTTCCTTCCTTCCTTTCCCTTTTCCTTCCTTCCTTCCTTTCCTCATTCTTTCTCTCTCACCCTTTCTTTATTTTTCTTCTTCTACCTCCCTTCCTTTTCTTTCCTTCCTTCTTTCTCTTTCTTTCTTTCTTTCTTCCTTTCTTTCTTTCTTTCTTTCTTTCTTTCTTTCTTTCTTTCTTTCTTTGTAATTGCTGTAGCTAGGACTTCTAACACTCTCTTGAATAAAAGAGGTAAGGGTGGACATCTTGTCTTGTTCCTGATCTTAGAGGCAAAACTTTCAGCTTTTCATCATTGAATATGAAGTTAGGTATGGGTTTATCATATGTGACTTTTATTATGTTGGAGTATGTTCCTTCTATATCCATTTTGTTGAGAATTTTTATCAAATGGATGTTGAATTTTGTCAAATCTTTTTCTGCATCTATTGAGATAATTATATATATGACATTTATTCTTTGTTTTGTTAATGTAGTGTATAACATTGATTGATTTGCAGATACTGAACCAGCCTTGCATCCCTGGAATAAATCCCATGTGATCTGTTAAATTGTTTGCTAATATTTGTTGAGAATTTTTACATCTATGTTCATCAGGGATATTGACCTGTAACTTTTTTTT
>NC_048227.1:38864388-38864594 GCF_002007445.2 Ailuropoda melanoleuca
GAGAGACATTTTGACTTCTTCTTTGCCGATTTGGATATCCTTGATCCCTTTTTGTCTTCTGACTGCTGTTGCAAGGACTTCTAGTACTATGTTGAATAATAGTGGCAAGAGCGGGCATCCTTGTCATGTTCCTGATCTTAAGGGAAAGGCTTCCAGCTTTTCCCCATTGAGAATAATGTTTGCAGTAGGCTTTTCATAGATGGCTT
>NC_048227.1:38864806-38897269 GCF_002007445.2 Ailuropoda melanoleuca
CAGGTATGAATCCCATGTGGTCATGATGGATAATCCTTTTAATGTACTGTTGGATTCTATTAGCAAGGATCTTGTTGAGGATTTTGGGGTCCATATTCGTTAGGTAAATCGTTCTGTAATTCTCCTTTTTGGTGGCGTCTTTGCCTGCTTTGGGATCAAGGTAATATTGGCCTCATAGAATGAGTTTGGTAGCTTTCCTTCTGTTTCTATTTTTTGAAATAGCTTTAGGAGAATAGGAATTATTTCTTCTTTGAATGTTTGGTATAATTCCCCAGGAAAAGTGTCTGGGCCTGGAGTTTTGTTATTTGGAAGGTTGTTTATCACTGACTCAATCTCTTCATAATTAATTGGACTGTTTAAGAAATCAATTTCTTCCTGTTTCAGTCTTGGTAGTTTATAGGTTTCCAGGAAGGCCTCCATCTCTTCCAGATTGCTTTGTTTATTGGGATATAGCTGTTGATAGAAATTTCTAATCATCCTTCCAATTTCAATGGTGTTGGTCGTGACCTTTCCTTTTTCATTCATAATTTTATTAATTTGGGTCCTTTCTCTATTCTTTGGGTAAGTCTTGCCAGTGGTCTGTCAAGTTTATGGATTCTCTCAAAGAACCAGATTCTAGTACTCTTGATTTGCTNTGTGACCTTTCCTTTTTCATTCATAATTTTATTAATTTGGGTCCTTTCTCTATTCTTTGGGATAAGTCTTGCCAGTGGTCTGTCAAGTTTATGGATTCTCTCAAAGAACCAGATTCTAGTACTCTTGATTTGCTCTACTGTACTTCTGGTTTCTAATTCATTGATTTCTGTTCTAATTTTGTCAACTGCTTCCTCATGATTAGATTAGGCCTGTCCCTCTGTTGCTGTTCCAGCTTCTTGAGGTGAGAATATAAAAACTGCATTTTAGATTTTTCTATTCTTTTGAGTGAGGCTTGGATGGCTATGTATTTCCCCCTTAGGACTGCCTTTGCAGTATCCCATAGGTTTTGGAGTGTTGTGTTTTCTTTCTCGTTGGTCTCCATAAATTGTTTAAATTGATTTTTGATTTCCTGGTTTACCGAGTCATTCTTGAGCAGGATGGTTCTTAGTCTCCAAGTGTTTGAGTTTCTTCCAAATTTTTCCTTGTGGTTGAGTTCCAATTTCAGAGTGTTGTGGTCTGAGAAAATGCATGGGATAATTTCAGTCTTTTGGTATTGGTTGAGACCTGTTTTGTGTCCCAGAACATGGTCTATTCTTGAGAATGTTCAATGGGCATTAGAATCGAATGAGTATTCTTTGGTTCTGGGGTGTAGTGTTCTATATACATCTATGAGGTCCAACTCGTAGAGTATGGCATTCAAAGCCTTTGATTCTTTGCTTAGTTTTTGCAAGGGTGTTCTGTCTATTTCTGATAGTGGGGTGTTGAGGTCCCCTACTATTACTGTGTTTTTATCTATATGTCTCTTTATTTTGGTTAAGAGTTGTCTTGTGTATCTTGCTGCTCCCCTGTTGGGGGCATATATATTTATAATTGTCATATCCACTTGTTGAATACTTTCTTTAAGAATAATATAGTGCCCTTCTGTGTCTCTATCTATAGCCTCTAGTTTAAAATCCCATCTATCTGATATGAGAATTGCTCCCCCAGCTTTCTTTTGAGGTCCATTGATGTGAATGATGGTACTCCATCCCCTTACTCTACGTCTGAATGCATCTTTGGGTTCAAAATGAGTCTCTTGTAGACAGCAAAAGGATGGGTCATGTCTTTTTATCGAATCTGCAACCCTGTGGCATTTTATGGGAGCGTTTAAACCATTAACAGTGGCACTGAGAACTGAGAGATAGAATTTTAATGATGCCATGTTGTCAGTAAAGTTTTTTTTGTATTGGTTGTGGCTTTCTGTTCTGTATCACTCTTGGGGCCTTTTTACCTTTATAGAACCCCCCTTAATATCTCCTGTAGGGCTGGTTTCGTGGTTATGAAATTGGTTAATGACTGGCGATTCTGGAACGTCTTTATTTCTCCATCAATTCTGAATGACAGCCTTGCTGGATAAAGGATCCTTGGCTGCATGTTTTTCTCTGAAAGAGCTTTAAAAATGCCCCCCCAACCCTTTCTCTCATTCCAGGTCTTTGTAGACAGGTCTGATATAATTCTGATACCTTTGCCTTGGTACGTGAGAAATTTCTTTGCCCTAGCCGCTTTCAATACTGTATCTTTGGATCTAATATTTGCGAATTGCACTATGACGTGATGTGGCATAGGTTTGTCGTGGTTGAGCTTGGGAGGGGTCCTCTCTGCCCGGGAGAAAGAGTCTTAAGCAGACTCCATGCTGAGCATGGAGTCCATGTGGGGCTCCATCTAATGATCTTGAGGTCATGATCTGAACTGAAACCAAGAGTCACCACCCAGGCGCCCCAGTGTTCACAAGAATTTAGATTAAGATCTGTTTAACTCATTGGGAACAGAAAAAAGTACTCATTAGAAACAAAAAGATTTTAGAAAGATTCTTTTGAGAAAAAGAGAGAATCAGAGAAAAAAGATTTTATCTCATAACTAGTCTTTTTGAATAACATTTTATCTGTGCAGAATAAATGAGTTGACTTATTTTATCAAACTCCACAAGGCAAATTCTATCAGCTTTATTAGATGAAAACAATAAACAGAATGGATGTAATATTTTTAGCACACTGGCATCTTGTAAAAGAGCTTTCATTGTGTTGCAGGGAAAAAAATACACATAGCCCATGTGTCATGTTCAGTTAATGGTTCTGGCTGTTTATACTTGTGGGATCATTCTCCTGTAGAAAATGCCACATGTGGCAAGAAATGGACCAAACCATCATGATTAAGCATAAAGCTATTCAAGAACATAAAATACTAGGGTCTGATCCTAAAGTATTCCCCAGACTTATCTGTTGACCATGTTCTTCTGAAATTTCATTCTTTCCTTTGATGTGGCAGAAAGGAATTGTGGTATTATTAATCTTTAACAGAAGGTTAAGGAGAAAGTTAAATGAGGCTGAAAAATGCTTGCCTTGTCATATGGATAAATAAGCAGTTGGTATAAGAATTAGAAATTAGAGGATGAGTTTAGCTTCACCCTGTCTATACTTTTGCTCTCCTCTCTTCATCTCTCCTCAGCCATGCATTCATTCTGTCACTCTTTCACTTACTCCTTCATTAATGCATTCATTCCAAAAATCTTTGCTGAACACTTACTACATGCCCAGCATTGTGCTCATCTCTAAGGATACAGCAAAGAGCAGAGCAAAGTGTCCATTTGTGGAGTTTAGTATTAAGCAGAGAAGACGTGCTCTTAATTAACCAACTTAAAGTAGAGTGTCTAGATGAGCCTACTCCATGTAGCTGTCAGTCAGCTCTAATGTCTGTATCTTTTTCCCTCTCTCTGGGAGTATGGAAACTAGGAGTGAGGGGGGTGGCCAGGGTCACAGGAAATGACTTTCTTCTTGTGTTCTTTGAATGATATACTTTGGGGAGTAATGAATTCACTTTTCAATTTAATGTTAAAGATTTATTTTTTATTTCTCAACTAAGGTCCCAATTACTATAATATTATCTCACAAATTGTATAGCATTTTAGAGTTTGCAAAATAATTTCACAATCATTATTTCATTGGAGTCTTAAAATAATACTGTAAGGTGAGTGATTCATTTTATGGAGGAGAAAACTGAAGCTTCTGGAGGCTAAGCTACTTGCATCATTAGTGGCAGAGCTGAAACTTGAACTCTTCTGTCTGATTCATAATGGTTATTGCCACATACTAGATTTAAACATGTCTTTGCACCAATGGTGTTTCATAGACCATCTGTTATGCTAGGAAAATGTTAAAAATCATCATTTGTTGTTTACTTTAGTAAATCATAGAAGCAGGGGCAGTCACAGAGGCAGTGATTAGATTTTATAGTAACCATTTTTAGGATTTACACCACAGGTTGCACACTAGGGTGTTCAAACTCAGAAACGCATTTGCCAAGTGGCTTCCTAGAAACTGCTTGATTTTGATTCCTTTGCCAATACCAGTTTTGGCTGGCAAGAGGAGGAATAACAGAATATCTGGAGAGTAGTAGAGCTAGGGCCCTGAGATACCTTTACAGGGCAGAGGTATATGATGTAAAACAGGTTAAAACTGTGAAGACAGTAAGAGAACATATCAAAATATGGAGATGTGTTTGCTTTGTAAGTGAAATGCACCTAAAAGAGGGGCTATGTGCAATATGTATGTCCTCAATTACTTCCCTTCTCACCGCATATAATGCTCACTAGGTTCCATGAGCATAAGATCCCCATGAACACAGAATACCCATGAAAACAAGGTGCCCATAAAAAATGGTGCCCATAAACACTGGATGCCCCATGAGAACAGGGTGTCTCATGAGTAAAGGATGTCCATGAACATGGGTGCCCCATGAGCACAAGATACCCTTGATCACAGGGTGCCCATGAACATAAGATTCCATAAGCCCAGGGTACCCATGATTACAGAGTGTATGGGAGATCAGTGAGACTCAAAGTGAGTACAAGATAAGCATGTTACATCTATGATTGAGTAAGTGGAAGGGATGACAATGTGGTAAGTCATGCTTTTCATTCTAACCAGAATTTGCTGTGAACACTGAAGGAAGGCAGCAGTGTCCTAAGGAACACAAATGACCAAGGATCTCTGTCATGTTCTTACTCCTGTACCTCCCTGCACTAGCCAACCACTTATGCTGAAAGTGATGACACAGAAGGAAAGGGAGAGGGAGGGCAACTTGCAGTGTCATATTGTGTCAGCCTTCCTTTCTTTATCAGTAAGCCAGTGGTTAGGTAGTAGTATGTGCATGTATAAACAAATGAAAGAAAAACTGGATTTTATTTTATGCAGTTTTCCCACTCTTCTGGTAAGAGCAAAATACATATGCTTTCATGATATACAAATAGCTTAATGTTGGTGACTCTACATACGAGTTACATGCTCTTGCATTTGCGTTTAAAGCTGGCATTGCACAATATAAAGACAAATGGTAAAATCGAAGCTAGTAACTTAAATTTTTAATTTTTCTTTACTTAGAATGACATTACATATCAAAAAGAAAACAACATGACAAAGCAAGAGAGAGGCCATGCAAGAAAGAAAATATTCTGTATTTGAATACTTTAAATGACACTTTCCCCCTGCTTTTGGAACAGGGGTTCCTGCATTTTCATTTTGCACTGAGCCCCACAATTCATGGAGCCAGGCCTGCTGCTCCTAGATAGGGCAGAGAAATCTTCAGCAACAGGTCGTGTCTGAAAAGATCAGGGAGAGCATGGACAGAGTGATTTTGTGTTTGGGTCAGAAAAACTAGAGGATGCTTATCAAGGAGAGGTCCAGACATGTGTGTGTAGAGGGATAATCAAGGTCATGCTGACATAGATGCTAACTGGCCTCAGGGGGGTGTGATCCCCAGTGAGGATTCCTACTCTGTTTTCTGGCCTTTGAGTAGGTTCTGTGAGTATCCCAAAAAGAAAGGGCCCTGGAAGAGGGAATGGCAAGTGCCAGCAGCTGAAAGAACCAGGTGGCTGTGAGGTGCAGTGTGTGAGCCAAGGTGCTTCTGACATCCTATCAGTTTCTCACACTTTTATGCACTTGAGCTCTAAATGCTTGAGGTCAACCAAATCATGTTTGTGAGTTTTCAAGTAGCCCAGGGAAAAATTCTTTTTTTGCATCAGATGTCTAAATGATAAAAGATCACAAGTGCTTTTCTGTGCCAACCCTGGGGTACATGGGTGCAATGAAAGGGAAGCAAAGATGTTATTGGAGAATGAATCTGAGCCCCATCTGGGCAGCAGCTGAAAAACATTATCACTAAATGTGTCTAAACCCCATAGCTGTCTCTGCCCACATCTGGTGAATAGAGTGAGATTCATAGGCATTCACAGACAGAATATATTTTGCTTCCCACCATCAACTTCTGACTTTGAGTCTGTCCCCATGGAGACTGATGGAAATTCCAAGGCACACCTTTCCTCCTTCCTTCATGCTAACACATCACCAGCAAGGAAAGGGATGTATATTCATGTAAAAACAACTGTTATGGCAAACTGTCCTTAACATCTTTTATGTTACTATTGTGTTTCATCGTTGATGCTAACAGCCTACATATCATATAAATACATACCATGTAAGAATTTTCACCAAATATACGGACTCCAGAAATTTGAGTGGGAGGCCTTCTCTCCACCCTTATTTGTACCCACATGCTGGGTACTGCTTCTGGAAGATATAAGGACTCCTTTCAACCTTAGGAATTTACAGAGATAACAGTGTGCTGAAGCAGGAAATACACTGTATTTAGTATCAGAACTTGCCAGTAGGGTACCTGTAAAAATCACTTTACATCAGTAAGCCTCCACTTTTAAATGGAAAAAAGGGTTCCCTGCCTCTGCAGACTGTATAGGTAACAGCTTTGTTAGTTGGGTCTGTGCAAGTGTTAGTTATCATTTTTCCAGTCAATCCTTAAACTTCTGTTGGATAACTGGATCTTCAAGGAAACCTGCTGGAGAAGTCCCATGAGACATTAGTCTAATACAGTCTTAGACCTCTGCTTGGCAATGGATGCCCCAAAGGGAAAGAGGGGCTGAGGGTAAAATGATAGGGCTCAGTGATTGGAACATCCTAGCTAATTCTAAAAACAGATTCAGTGTACTCAAGACTGATTAAGAGGTGTGTTGGGACGTGGTCAGCTGCAAAAATGAAATACTAAAGACAAATTTAGAGCTCAAAGAAATTTCTTCATCTTGTATAGTTTACATGTGTACTTTTAAGGTTTGTAGTACTTCTAAAATTGGTTTGTCTTAACTTTGTGGGTGGCACAAAATTCTATTAAATTCTATATGCAAAAAAATTGGCAAACTCATTGTTAGAAAGAAGTAGTAATAATTAATGTTTGTAAAGGAAGAAACTACCATTTTCTTCCTATGTAGGGAAAAACCTAATTCTTCCCCATTGTGTGTTTCTTCTGTGTCTCCTTTACTAGTCACACAGAATACTTCTGACATTTCTGGTCACCAAATGTGAGGAGGCTTTTGCCGATGCCAAGAAATTCTCTGTGACACCAGCTGGTGTCCTACAACTTAATTCAATTTGGACACACTCTACCTGGAGATAGTATCAGATCCCACAAGACTGCCTCCTGGTCCTCACTTGAGATGCCAGTCACAGGCTCAGGTTGTCACCTGTGCTTCTGACCAACCAGCTAAAGAATGAGGGTTCCATCATCTTCCAACCTGGGTTCAATTAATTTGCTAGATTGGCTCACAGAACTCAAAGAAACACTTACTTACATTTACCCATTTACTAAAGTTTGTGGTAGAGGATACAGATGAAAAGCCACAGAGTGTATACATAGGGTGAGATTTGACAGGAGCTTCTGTCCCTGTGGAGTTGGGGTGTGTCACCCTCACAGTGTGGATGTGTTCACCAACCTGGAAGCTCTCTGTGCCCCATAGTTTTGAGATTTTTATGGAGGCTAATTGTGTAGGCATGATTGATCATTGGCTCCATTTCCAGTCCCTCCCTACTCTCTGGAGGATGGTGGGGGTGGGGCTGAAAATTCCAAACTTGTAATCATGACTTCATCTTTCTGGGTCCAAGCCTGCATCCAGGAGCCATAGAAGAGCCTGCCCAGAGTCACTTGTTAGAACAAAAGATGCTCCTAAGTGGTCTCATCACTTAGGAACTTACGAGAGTTTTAGGGGCCTATGTCTGAGATCAGGTCAAAGACAAATATTAGAACAAGAGATGACCCTAATGTTCTTATCCCTTGGGAAATTATAACGGTTTAGGAGCTCTGTGCCAGGGACTGGAGGGGCAGAGACCAATATATATTTTTCTGTTATGTCACATTTTATATGATGTCTCGGTCTTTACAGAATACTTCCTTATTCATAAGGAATCTGTTTCTCACAATAACCTTGTAGGAGTAGTAATTATTGTTCTACCTGCTTTATAAGTGACAATACTGGGCTCCGTAGTTTATCAGGAAGAACTGGACATTGATAGGTCTGGGTCTTTTGACTGCAAAGCCCATGAAGATTAATAAGAAGTACAATCAACAGTCAGGTACTCCACGCTAGAGATCAAACTGGCCCAACACCCAGGAAATTTAGTCCTAACTCTGTCATCATCTAGAGTCACCTCACTCAGTTCCTTCCTTTCTCTGGGTTTCAGTTTCGTCATCAGCAGCATGAGAAAACTAGGAAGAGCATCCCTAAGTCATGTCCCATTCCTTAATCACTTGATTGGTATAAAGAAAAAAATGCAATTGAATAGAACTAAGAAGAAATTGTACTTTGATGCTCTCATAGAAAATGTGTTTTTTGTTTGGGAAATGGAAAGTGGGGGGCAAGTGGGGAACACCCAAACAAGTGCAAGGACTAGTCAAGGCAAACTTTCACTCAGCACATACACTACAGGAAAATAAATCCCACTGGAACCTGACTCCCCTCCTGCAGGAATTCATAGCAGATCCAGAGGGGAATGTGCTGTGTTTATGTACTGGGTACACAGTTGGGTTTGTTGAGCACAAAGATAGGGGGAGGCTCCATCAGGAAAGTGAGAGTTGATATCCAACCGATAAATGAGGATTTTGGAGGAGCCTGAACCCACTCCACATGCATCATGCCTTTCCTAGAGGAGAACATGCCCATTAGTCATAAGTAAGTCTGTGAAATGCCTCCCACATCCCATGTGAATATTCAGACATCGTGCCTAACAAAAGCAAACAAACAAAAAAGAACAAAGAAAAATCTTTACCTTTTAGTTTTTAACCTGTGTTTATTATTAGATTTCATCTCCTGAAAAAATTCTGGTATGACATCTTTAAAACTGTTCCTCCCTGATATTTCCAAGTGAAACCCAAATATTCAGGCAAAGGCTAGGGCTTTTTGGGTCTCATCAATTAATTCTTCTTTGTATTTCTTCTGTTCCCTATTACTGGAGGTCTTCCCATACTGGAGGCTAAGTGAAGTGCCATGAAAGGAAATCTCATAGGGAGGGGTGGTAGGGAAGCGGGTTTCTCTATGCTACCAGCACCTAGCTGTGCAAGTTGTCAGTATGTGCTTCTAAAGTAGTTTTACTCCCCATTTATTCAAGCAGCAAAAATTTATTGAACAGCTGCCACATATCAGGCACTCTTCTATACATTAGTGGGGAGAAGATGTATAAGGCACAGTTTCTATCTCAAGGAATCCCAGTTTTAGTGTGGATAGACAGCCAGGTAAAGAATCTAATGAAACATTATATTATGTGCACTCAGAGGACATAAAGGGTTTGGCATAGACATACAGGAGAGAATAGACAACCATGCCTGAGAGCTGAAAGGGACTCAGAAAAGCCTCAAAGAGCAGATGACATTTGAGTTGAGTTTTGACAGAAATGTTCCACATAAAAAGAAGGGATGGAGATGAGAAGAACCTTCCAGAGAGAAAATAGAGCATGTACAAGGCTTGAGGGTGAAAGAATATAGTCCCTTCTGGGAGCTATGGTCTCTTTGGCAGGAGCCCGAGGTTTGTGTGAGGAAGTGGTATGTTATTAGCCAGGAAGTTTGAACATCAGTCAGAAGGTGAAAGGGGCTTGTATGCTATGGGGGGGTGGGGATGTTAGATTTTTTTTCTTTGAGGCAATGAGAATCCTGTTTCCAGATTATTATCCTGGCAGAAATGGAGAGTATGGATTAGGGAGAAGAGAGGCTATAGGTAGGAAGACCAGCCAGGAAACTGGGGGGACACGTGAGAGAGATTCAGGCAGCAGAATTGGTGAGACTTGACAAGCCAGCTGGACAGACCCAATAAGCAGGTATGGTCATGAAGAATGGTCATGGTAGAAAAGGGTGGTGAGCAATGTCTGTCTTTGGCTTATGAGATAACACATACTAACTGAGCTATTTCTTGGTATTGGGACTTGGGTGGGGAGGTGAGCAGGAAAGTGGATACAGCAGTGGGTAAAGCATTTTCCCTCTTTCCAGGAGCTTGTCCTCTCTCTCATTGTTCAAGGAGCAGTCTGAAGTCTGTGGACCAGCAGCATCAGGATCTTCTGGTAGCTTGGGCAGCCTCTCAGGTCCCACTGTGGATTACTAAATCAGATTCTACTTTCTAACAGGATCCCAAGGTCAGTTATATGCACTTTAAAGTTTGAGAAGCATGGGCCTAGGCAGCTCTCGGAACTTTTTACATGAGCAGGAGGATTGTAAAGAGAGTAACAAGAGGGAAATTGCATAAAACATAAATAAAAGTGCTGAAGGTTCAAATTGTTAATCTCAAGACTGTGGAGATCAATGTTTCTCTTTGCCCTGAAGTTTGTGCCTGATCAGAATTGTGTCTAAGTACTTATCTTGGCTCTCTGATCTTTCTTCCACTTCATATTTCTACTGCTATCTTTTGTGTACATGAAGCACTTAAAGATCCATAAAAGATCATAAAGTAAGTGAAGCTATTTGGGGGGAAACTAAGATAACAAAAAATAAATAGAAAATAACCAATTTGTTCTCATCTCTCTGACATCTTCATGAACTCATTATTCCTGGGATACAAGAAGCAGGTGAGTATGGCTTAAATAAAGACTACGTTAAATTCTCCAACTCCTAGGTCCACAAAGAGACTTACCAGGATCAGGCAGGGCCCATGGCCCCCGGGCTTGGTTGAGAGCTAGGCAGCTCCAGGTGTGAAGCATGAGACTGTGTCATTGCGACATCTCCTGTGATGATGCCTCAGGAGCTGCCCTTTGTTCCAGGCATGAACCTTGGTGGTTGTGGCTCTTACCTTTTCAGCCTGTCATCCATTTTGATAGTATGGCTTTCTATGAAAGAAAACTTGATGTGGATCCAGAAATCTATGGGCAAATAATAAATAATATTTGATTGAAGTTATAAACGCAATTTAGGCCCATAACAGAAAAGAAAAAGCCTCTGCAAATGCCTAAAACACACATTTTCACAAGCCTAAAATGGCATTAATCTCTAGAAACAGGTTTAATTAAGTTTCGACATGTGCCATCAGACTCAAAACTTCTGAGATCTGATGATGTATTAGTTGCACCAAGAATATAGTAGAAGGTAGATCACATTCACTTGCCTCTGTGATGACTAGAATGACTATGTGTTCAAGCAAAGACATGACAAAGAAGAACGCATTAGCTTCACAAATGCTAAAGTGATGTGGTCTTAATGAATCACAGATGATTTTATGACATTGTTGAGCTGTTTTCAAGCACATAATAAATGAGAGAGATATTCTGTTCAACTATTCTTGTTTCTATGAGCCACAGCTGTGAAGAGAATTTATTTCTCAGGAACAGGACAAAGACTTTGAAGCAGTCAGAAACAACACACTCTGAAGGAATAGCTATTTTACATTACAGAAATCACTTTGGGGTGGTTTTTAATAACACTGTCCTGGGAGGCACTACCATGGGCACTCTTGTCCTGACTGCCACTAGATGTTGGGACTTAGGCAAGTTATTTCACTCAGTGTTCTCATCTGTAGAATGGGAAGCATCCTAAAGTAGACTTAATGGGTCCATCAAAGGATCTTGGGGTAATTTCTCTAGTTCCTAGGTATACAATAAATAATTTGTCATCAGCTTGTAGAAGTTCCTAAATTTCCCTCTCCGCTCCCTCCCAACCAAAATTGCGAAGATGTGGGAGGCTAGAGTGGAAGGGTGCTGTTTGTCATCACATCCTCCTTCAACCCACTTGTTTGACCCGTGCATAAGATGGAGGGCTAGCAATGAATTGGTCCAAGCTTAATTAGCAGATGGCTTGAAATACAGTTGCTCCTCTAGATGGAATGTCTTTACTGGCATAAACAGACAAATTCTTTGACACCTGTTTTGTAGCTACAGATCTGGCTACCTCCAAGCTCATATTTAACAGTGTAGCATACTTCAGAGAGTGGGGTCTAACTTTTTGAGAAGAGGCCAAAAGGAAAGGGCTGGATGTTGCAATGTAAGCAGCAGGGAGTTAATTCCTCATGGTGTAAACTTTGACCATGGGAGATATTTGACAGGAGAAATCCAGGCATATAAATAGCAGATCCCAGGAGGAATGCTCTATAGCTTGTAACTACATGCATCTAGAGAGTGAGCGGGGGAAATCTCTGTGAGAATTGAAGGGAATACTTCTGTTTCTTTCCTCTCATGGACAAACTGTTCCAAGTGACCACTTCTTTGCATAGCTTGTGCGGGTTCATCTTGAATGGCTGAGTAGAAATGCCTTGTCTTTTCGCAACTCATTTCAAAGCCCTGCCCATCATGATTGACCATCGGCTTGTATCGCTTCTTGTCCTTCCCTGCCTCTTTCTCTCTCTCTCTCTCTCTCTCTCTCTCACTCTTTGTCCCCAGGGATTGATTCTCCTATCCTATTATTGACATAAAATAATAATATTATTGAATGAAATACACTTTCCTTTGAGCAAATGCCTACCCATGCCTTTGTCAAAATGGGAGGCAGGGATTGGCTTATTAAGGAAAAGCACTGAAACATACATGCTGTTTGATGGCTCAAGATGTTGACTTAACACAATACAATGCTTGTTATCTTATGCACTTTTATTAAGATAGTCTCACTCATCTACATGATCTTTTGATTTTGGAGTGAGAAAGAAACTTATAGAATGTGAAAGTAGATCATAGATTAGGGGTTAGAATCCCTTCAAAACAGAGTATTTGTTTCCCTTGAGTTGGGCAGAGACTGAAGAGGAAGGACCATGTCTCACAGTGGAGGAGGAGGGAAAGCAGCACATAGTGATGCTCACAAGAGGTTTATGTGTATTTAGCGGAAGGATGAAATAATAATGGGGGAGGGTCTTATGTTACTGATATCAAGCCTTTGCTTCTTGGTGCATGTTTCATAGATTTTGCATCTGTGCTGCTATATATTTTTTAAGTCTAAACAAAGAACTCCTCTGGAGGCTTGGCTAAGCCAAGACAATGAATCTAGGAAGAGGGATCTAAGAAGGTGGCTCACAGGGCGATTTTCTGGTGAACCTAGAGTCCTGCTGCATTAATTGTCACTTACTTTGCTTAAGTCTGGGGAACTGAGAACAAGGAACTGGTCTGGCCACTCCAGTACCTCGGAACACCAGAACAGAAGGAATTCAAGAAGGGGGCGGTGGTAGTCAGTAGCTTCAGATACATACAGGTAAACACAATTTTGGTAAGATTTATGAAAGTATTGACATGACTGGAAACAGAGACTGGAATTTCTGGGGCTCCAAAATCATAACAAAAAGTGGTGAAAAAATTCATGAGGCTTCCTGTGTTGGGAGGCCAGAATTTGTATCCCAGCAACCTGTATGATTTGTGTTGCATTCTAGGCTAACCTCAAAAAGGCGAAGAGTTGTGCTGGGGAAGTTAAGGAGCTCCATGGGAAAAACAATGTGATACCTTAAACATCACATTTACATGTTTGATCCAAGCTCACACAAAATAAATTCTATATAATGGGATTGGGGGATGTAGGTATGCATTTCCTGAGGACCTAATCTCTTTTTTATTGATGATAAATAATTTGTAAAATTCAGATTGGCATCATACTGTGTTAGACCCAGAGTTGCTTAATGTCTATGCACTAGAGGGAGGTTGCATTTCTTTCAGGATCATTGAAGGCCTACTGGTGAGGAACAGGATAGTAAAAATAGACTAAAAAATATTTTTAAGGAAAAAAAGGGAGAAATGTAAATGCAGATATCTAGCATTCAAGCTATTATTGTACCCAGCTTAGCATCAAATATCTGCTGGTAGATAGGGAGTGGGCATTCCACAGTATTCTTGCTCATTTGTAGCTTACTCTATTATGTTTTAATATTAATATGTAGCAACTTTGATGCACATTTTTTACTTGATTCATCTGGTTCATTTACAGAAGTAAGCTCCCACACTAATGTAGGTGCAAATGATTGCCTGTATTACATGAAAAAGGCTCTGTTCTAAGTGTTATTGGCACTCAAAGCTATCACTAGTAGATAGCCTCCCAGACAAGGCCTCCAAAATCTATTTAATTCATTTTGTAGCTACTCTGAGAGACCTGGTGGACTGGAGATCACTTGGACATTAAGCCTGAGCTCCCCATGAACCCTAGAGCCTCTGGGCTATATGTTCCCCTGAGAGCCTGTCAGCCAAAACTGGGGTCTCTTATAGTGGCAGGACAGGACAGACTCACTCCCAGAGGTAGGAAGGGGAAGGGAGGAGATAGGCAGACCAGTACTGTCACTCCACGGTGAGCCTTGAAGACTGAAAACTGCCTGAAAATCATTAGTTGTCAACTTACCGCTGGTGCAGACCCAATAAAGCAGATGCTTGATTTGTTCAAAAATAGAAAGATGGATGAGTGAGTGATATTCTAGAGTAAGGAAAGCAGTGAAGCAGTGTTTCTTCTTCTTTTCTTTTCCCCCTTGTTTTACAATATACCTGTCTCAATCTGACATTATTTTTAAACAGACTAGCTACTTCTATGCTGGACAAGGAGTGTATTCTGATATGCAAATTCGGGCTATATTAAATGAATAGAAAGGAAGGCTGTGATCAAAAGATAACATTTTCTCCCTACACATAGTTTCCATTTTCATCAATTCCCCAAGCTCCTCAAAGTTTTAAGTTCTTATTTTTGTTCTTATTTGAAGAAAGGTAACTATTTGCCTGGATGGACTTGTTGCCTGTAGAAAAGGATGCATTGCAAGGCATTGGGAATTCGATGAAGAAAGAATATTATATAACTTCATAGAGCATAAGTTGAGAAAATACCATTATATATATACTTTTAGGTAAATACCAAAAGGAATGTTTAAGTTTTCTTCCTTTACCCTTCAGAGTGAATTCTTATTAGGGATCTGTACAATTAAATAACAAAGGAACAGGCAAGGGTACACAGGGTTTGGGAAAAGTTACTTTTTGTTGGAAAAACTAGATTGGGTTAACTCCAACCTACACTTAAACCAGGGCAGCACATAGCTACAGAACTTATTGCAAACCTGTGTCCTCAGGCCCCTGTCATACATAACACCCCTTTCTCGTGGCTGACATACATTTTAACTTCTAAAAGCTTCTTAGTTACAAGAATATTTTTATTTTATTTTAGTAAGAAAGCCTCCACTTGAGAAAATGTGACACCACTTAAGAAGTGTTTCTTCCTTCCTCTTACTGCTCTGATAAGTCTTCCAGAAGCTCAAAAATTAGTGGCAGCTTCCTGTTGAGAAGACACTGTCAAATTAAGCAATTGAACATTTTTGCAGTATGACCTGAAATTCCCATTTTTGGTAGTATTGTCACAAAGTTGCATCACAGGTACATGGCTCAGTTGTGAAAGTACATGGCTCGGTTACCAGAGTCACCACTGGTTAGAGACATTACCCGAGGGACCAGACCTAGTAAAGGAATGAGAGACACTTGTGATTTTGATGGAATGCCTGTGTGGGGTTCCATTTATGCAGAACTCAAGAGTGGCTTCCTTGAAGATCTGTGTTGATGTTACTGTTTGGTCATCTCAGTTTTGATAGAATCTCTTAAGATTATCAGTGGGTGTTCTTTTGGCCAGGGTTCTATGTCAAGTAATATTTTGTAGTTCGGAGATTTGATAACCTACAAAAGCCCTTCTGTGAAGAAATTTTCCTTGAAATCACAATCCTATTTAAATTCTTTGGCAGTAATTTCCCATCATACACTCTTTCATAAATGCAGACCCCATCTACTCCAATCTACGTTTTTATTGACTTAATATAAAATAATATCCAAATTAAATATAGGAATCATCATCTTTAAATTCTTGTTAATCACATTATTGCAATCATTAAATTTATAATATATCAAATGTTATAAATAATTCATAACAATGAAAATAGTCATTAATTACTATTAATTTCACAGCATCCCAAATTTCATATTGCTATTGTTAAGTCACCCTTGAGGATCGCTGATCCACTGATGATTATGGTAATGTAATCATTGACCTGTATTTAATTTTGCATCACATAGATCTTACAATCTAAATGTGGCAGCTAAAACCAACCTCTCTTTGATTCATTGTTCTTAGGATGTCAAAATCTTATATGAAACCAATTCTTTGCTTCCTTTGTACCCAGAGAAAAATCACTAAATAGTTAAGGTTGCGTGCTATCTTAATTCTTGATCAAAGTTGAAGCAGCACTTATTAACAACTTCTGGTTTCTATGAAGAAAGATATTTCCCTTAATGTTCTTTACTCTGTCCTACTCAGGGCAAGAGAATTGACTTTTCTGATTAGAAAGTTTGAGGGGAAGATCTGAGTGTGCCCCTGTCTCAGTCCTTCATTTTCCCTTTCTTACTGTGATGTGTCCAACTGCAAAGAGTACACATTCTGCTCTGACCCTCCAAGCTGTCTAAATTTCAGGGACAGACTCAACCTGTAGGGAGATGGGGAATTGAGGTGTCCTTAAGTGACCCATCCCTGATCCAGTAATTGGTACATGGGCTGAGAATCTTGAGAAATAAGTAAGAAGTGGAATTTGGGAAGAAAAGCAATGCTCAGAGATTGAGACTTTGGAATGGATCAGGCCACGGTTTTTTATTGTGTTGAGTTTGGCAGCTGTGGGTGTCTATATTGTGTTATGCTGCCCATTTTAACAATTGTGGGCAGAGTTGAGGGTGGTGAAATGGGCTTTTTCTTTTTAATTGGTGAGTTGGGCTTTTAACTCATGTGGTCACAACAAATGTGACCACAAATGTGTAAAGTATAGGCTGCTTCAGTTTGACTTAGTATTACAAGAAAGCTGGGATAGAATTAGACCTTTCAGGTGTTGGTTAGACAGACAATATTTGCTCTATTGACAGTGTTTTCCAGCCAGATCACTAGGCAGGAATTTTAATGTCAAGGGATCTAAGTTCTGTATATCTTACAGAACACTCATGGTGTTTGAGGTTTCGGTTGTACCTGACAGGTTTAAGTAGGCAGCTCTGAACTGACCACCTAAATTCCATTTTATATTGTAGATCAAAAGAACACAAGGGAGGCTGTCAGCTAAGTTTGGGTTAATGTGGCTTATCATAAGTGTGGGTTTTTCCCTATCATATTACTTCAAATTGATTCTATCTTTCTTTCTTTCTTCTTTCTTTCTTTCTTTCTTTCTTTCTTTCTTTCTTTCTTTCTTTCTCTTTCTTTCTTTCTTTCTTTCTTCTTTCTTTCTTTTTCTTTCTTTCTTTCTTCTTTCTCTTCTTTTTTTTTTTAAGATTTTATTTATTAGTCAGAGAGAGAGAGAGCACAAGCAGGGGAAGCAGCAGGCAGAGGGAGAAGCAAGCTTCCCACTGAGCAGGGAACCTGATGTAGGACTTGATTGCAAGACCCTGGGATCATGACCTGAACCAAAGGNCTTTCTCTTCTTTTTTTTTTTTAAGATTTTATTTTATTAGTCAGAGAGAGAAAGAGCACAAGCAGGGGAAGCAGCAGGCAGAGGGAGAAGCAGGCTTCCCACTGAGCAGGGAACCTGATGTAGGACTTGATTGCAAGACCCTGGGATCATGACCTGAACCAAAGGCAGACACCCAACCAACTGAGCCACCTAGGTGCCCCTTTCTTTTCTTTTTTAATATGGAATGCTTCACAAATTTGCATTTTATCCTTGTGCAGGGGCCATACTAATCTTCTCTGTATCATTCCAATTTTTTAGTATATGTGCTGCTGAAGTGAGCACTTGCTCTGGATTTCTTAATGACAGAATCTCTATCTTTGACCTTAGTTTTCGAGAGCCAAACTCAGCGTCTAATTGAAGAAGTGTGGTAGATTTTACTAATGAAACAACGAAAGAGTTTGAAGCCCTTATTATGACAAAAACATGCAAAATTTTTCAATGACTTAATAAAATTATTGCAGACCCAGAACCTAGGAAGATAATGAAAAAGATATTCTCCCGGAATTTCCTGTTTCTAAGGATCAAATTTGCCTAGAAAGTCAATAAGGAGCTGGAGTAATCTGAAATTAGTTCTTCAAATAGAGAGGTCTTATTCAGTCCAACTAATAAAAGTAATAGAAGAAATAAAATGAAATAAAAACTTAAAAGGCTGATGAACAAAAAGAGAAAGAGAACCTTAAGTGAAACACAGATATTAGGAGAAAATGAGACCTCGAGAGCTTGAGGTCAGCTCTGACCTATGTAAAGGGGAAGATAAGATGTATCCAGGCTTACCTACTGTTAAAGGGACAATTTGAAGAAGAGGACTTGTTTTGCATAGTAACTAGATCAGAAAAACTAACATAAACCCCAAACAATATAACAGAGAAAGAAGAGCAACATTTCAAGCACTGACTAGAATGATTGCCTGAGGGAGCCAGTTCTCAGGACTCAGCAAGAAAGGTGTTTTGGTTTTTTTTAAGTTTCTATTTAAATTCCAGTTAGTTAACATACCATATAGTTAACATAGTGTAATGTTAGTTTCAGGTGTACAATACAGTGATTCAACACTTCCATACAACACCCAGCGCTCATCCCCATGACCTATTTCACTCATTCTCCCAACCCAGCTCCCCTCTGGTAACCAACAGCTTGTTGTCTAAGTTTCAGCTGTAGAGTCTAAACCAGGAATGGGTGGGAGACCACCTTTACTCTTTCTTGCTGATTGTCCTCTCATCTCCCAATGTAGCATATTGCCTGCATCCCAAATTCAGGTTACTATCCCATCAAGAAGAGATGATAAGATCTATGTACATAAAATCTCTTTTTTAAAAAAAGATTTTATTTATTTATTTGAGAGAGGGAGAAAGAACATGCATGAGTCAGGGGGAGAGGCAGAGGGAGAAGCAGATTCTCCACTGAGCAAGGAGCCCAATGTGGGACTCGATCATCCCAGGACCCTGAGATCATAACCTGAGCCAAATGCTTAACTGACTGATCCACCCATGTGCCCCTGTAAAGACTCTTCAACTATGAGGCATTGTTAAGGAGACTTCTGAAGAGGATCTCAGAGATGAGAAATACTAAGTTCCAAAAGTGGTGTGGTAGCATTCATGGAACACAAGGGGTAAAAGCAGGAGAAATGATGATACAATTTATTTAACTAGTTGTGTAATATTTTGTTGCTTAAAAATACTTTTATACACATCATTTCCCTGGAGTCTCACAATGCCCTGTGATACAGGATTGATTACTTCCAGAATTATCGATGGTGGAACTGAAGCTCAGCAGGTTTTTACTTGCTAAAGGGCATTCAACTAGTAATTGAGTTATAGTCCAGATCTCTGAGTTATGCCATTTACTTCATTTCTCTGAACCAACTATTCTTCCCAGCCCTTAGATGTGTTGCTGAGCCTGAGGAATGAGCAATGATAATGTAGGACCTAGATAATGAAGTAAGATAAAAATATTTTGCACTAATATTATGAAAGAGAGCAAGAGATCAAATTTGATACTTTGGCATTTTAAGAAATCCTTGAAGAGTGACTGTATGTGGTTTGAGGAACTAACAGTGTTTTAAACCAAGATTTTAAACATATTCAAGCAGATTCAGAAAATTATGGTACATGATAAAAACACTCCTCCTCCAGCCAGCCTGCACAGTTATTATTATGAATAATTTATATTTCTCTTGGGGATTTTGCTATTTATTGCTCTCAATTATTTGCTTTTCAAGTGCCACTATAGATTCTCTGGGAAAACCCTTGAGAGAAGGAAGTTGTCACGCTGGGGGAAGCATCAGCCTGATGACTCGCTGGCACTGAAGCTGCGGGTCTGCGGGTGACAGCAATTACCCTTCATTAGCCTGGAAGAGCTGGTGGAGCAAAGTTCTTCTAAATGGGCACTTGACATGGGCATTAACTATCTTTTCCAAAGAAAAATTTCTTTGGGGGAGTGTGTACAAAAATTGAAGGGGAACATTGAAAAGAGAGGAGAATCACAAGCTGTTTTTATTCTTTGTACTAAATCAAATAATATTTTATTAAATAGCCTAAGAACAATGTGGGCACTGAAAAGAGGAGGTTAGGGGATGCTGATATCTGAGTTCTGTTACAAAGGTGCCATTAGCCCACTAGGATTTTTGTGCCATCGATTCTTAATTTGTAAAGTGGTGTGGGAGGTGGTAATGAGGAAGAATTGGACCAAGAATATAGGAAATCTTAGTTCAATACCAGCGGGGTGAGACTGAACAAAAGACGATCTAAGTACAGAAAAAGAAATATCTTGAAGTGATTGACTCAGGCAGTCTAAGTTAAATCCACAATCTTTTTAGTTGTCCTTTTGGCACCCAGGGAAAAGTGGTCAAGACTTAAAGTTCTCTAGGATCGTAGGAACTGAATGACTGTGAGCAATTCAGATCTGTTGCCATAGCTCTAGACTGCCTCCTTACAGGGGTGAGGAGGGGGTTGCGGGGGCATGGTTCTCAGATGCAAACAGGGCAGCCATCTGGGTCATGGATGATACACAGATGGCATGCATTAATGCCAATCATCTGTGGCTTCCAGATTCTTTGGCATTGCCAGTTCCTCACCCATTGTTAAATGTCTTTAATACTTAGCCTAGTCTGGGGGTGACTTTAGAGTTCAAGATAGCTGACCAGCTGTGTGAACTTCTTAGCCTCTTAGACCCTGAGTTTTCAATGAGAAGGTTGTGCTATAGGACCTCTACATATTTTACTACTGCATGCATTCTTTGGTGTTCTGAATTATTCCTCAGACTCTCATCTCCTGGGGTCCAGGTCAAAAGTTAGTTCCCACATAAGAACTAGGAGGATCGGTAGGGGAAGAAAGGGATAAAGAAAAGGGGGGTAATCAGAAGGGGGAATGAAACATGAGAGACTATGGACTATGAGAAACAAACTGAAGACTTCAGAGGGGAGGGGGTGGGGGAAGGGGATAGACTGGTGATGGGTAGTAAGGAGGGCACGTATTGCATGGTGCACTGGGTGTTATACGCAACTAATGAAGCATCAAACTTTACATCGGAATCTGGGGATGTACTGTATGGTGATTAACATAATATAATAAAATTAAATTAAAAAAAAAAAGTTAGTTCCCAAACACAGTACACAGTGTGTGTGTGTGTGTGTGTGTGTGTGTGTGTTTTACATCACCGAATACCCATAAACCACTATTCCAATGAACTGGAAGAGTCAAGCTGATGCTTCTCAAGAGAGGAGGTAATTTGGATATAAAACCAGCAACATGATTCTTTGTACAAATCCAGAAATCTCTATGAGGGTTAACCAGGTACTCCCAATCCTTAAAGTCAACAGATTATGCCAATATGCTAATATGTTCCTTTAAAAAGCACAGCATGGTACTATGATCAGTAAAGGAATACGAAGTTGGCAGCATCGGAGCTCTGCAATTAATTGGAATCATTAATGAGATAAAGGTGAATTAGACATTATTTCTATTCATGAAACCAAGACCCTTTCTGTTGATTTGGGAAGGACTAAAGACTCAGCAAGTGCATGTTTAGATAAACTATGTTAGCAGTAAAGTAGTAAGTATATGTGTGTATATATACACACTTTGACAAATTAATTAAATCTAATTTTTCCTTTATTTTATATTTTATTTTATAAGTTGCAGTACAACATCCCTTCTGAAAGCTAAAGATTGGTGTGTGTGTGTGTGCACATGAGCACATTTAGAACAAGTAGAACTTGGTCTAGAAAAGCCAGGTCACTGGTCATGCAGGTCCATGACTCACGGAAGGACACTGCCCTCCAGAGACTGGCCTCATTCTCCTCCCTCCAAGTCCTACTTGGTCTGCACAGACACTGATGCTGGCACATTAGTTAAGTCTCTGCACAAAGCAGGTGTAACATCACTGTCATATTCAGGGTAGTGTTCCCAATCTGTTCTTCTGGGGTGCAAACTGAACTGCTATTTATCACCCCCACTAGCAAAGCATGTAACACTTGAGTTAGAAATAAAATTATTATTTACCTTGTATAAACCCTGGAGTCAGAACTTGGGTGGGTTGGATGGTGGTGAGCCCTAAAGTGAATAAAAAGCAAGCAAGGCCCATGCTTATCTTAGGATTCTTGGGCACAGATGAACTGTCCCTGATAACATGGAGCTTTCTCTCTGAAGAGAAGCTGTGATGGTTAATTTTAGGTGTCAGTTTGACTAGGTCACAGGGTGTGAGGATGTTTGGTTAAATATTATTTCTGGATGTGTCTGTGAAGGTTTTTCTTGATAAGATTAGCATTTGAATTGGTAGACAGAACAAAGCAGATTGCTCTCCCATATGGAATCATCCAATCCATTGAGGACCTAAATAGAACATAAAGGTGAAAGAAGCCAGAGTTCACTCTCTCTGATTGAGCTAAGACATGGGTCTTCTCCTGCTTTCCTACTGGGGCTTTACCATAAGTACTTCTGGTCCTTATGTCTTTGGACTGTACCCCTAGATTCTCTGGGTCTTCAGCTTTCAGACAGCAGATTGTGGAACTTCTCAGCTTCTGTAATTGCTTGAGCCAAATCCTTAATAATTCTCCTTATACTAGAAATCTCTTTCTAATAAAATCTTTTTCTATATACTGATTCTGTCTCTTTGGATGACTAGTACAGATGCTTTTATGATTGGATTTCCATAGTCACCAGTCACATGAGACAGAAGCCATTTGGTCAGTGGGAAGCCTTACCAATAATGTTCCCAATAAAGAGTTCCCAATAATTCCCAAACTGACCCAGCCCCAAAGGTCATGGGTCTACTTCTCTACTGCTGCTATTTGGTGATTGGCCTACTTCCAGATTGACTGTTCTGAACCAGGAGGCAGCCCTTTCTTTGCTTTTTGGCATGAGAAACAGCAGTTCGAGATAATGGGGAGGATTGGTCTATAATATTACATATAATTTTTGGCAGATCCCAACCTAGTCTGCTTTGTGTATTTTCGGGACAACAAACATTTTTTAATCCAGAGACAATACAGGGTGACTGTGTATCTCAGTGGGTTAGGCTTCCAACTCTTGGTTTCAGCTCAGTTTGTGATCTCAGGCCTGTGAGATTGAGCCCCAAGTGGGCTACACTCTCAGCACGGAGTCTCCCTGAGATTCTTTCCTCCTCCCCTCCTTCCCTCACTGTTCTTCCCCCTGCTTGTGTGCTTTCTCAAATAAGAAGACAAAATCTTTAAAAAAAAATCCAGAGACAATAAAGAAAAAACTTGGATAAAAATTATAATAACAGACTGTTGAATCCAGGGAGAGTCTGAATGTCTTAATGTCTGTAGCCTTGGGTGGGAGCAGCTAGAAGTCTGTTTCTTGTGTAGGATGGTGAAGAATGTCTTCAGGAAAGACAGCAAAAGGTGGAAGAGGATGCTAGATCAGGACTGAGGATTGGCTGAGCCCCCATCATGCTCTCTACTCAGAGAGCTCAGTCCACCAAGGAGAAATAAAAACCACTCATTTATGCACCTCATATTTATTAAGTGCCTACCTTATGCCAGGCACTATTCTGGGCAGTAGTTGTGACCAAAACAGGCTAAAATCTTGCTTTCACTCATTTTAGGGCCATTCCAGTGGTGCTCAATCAATATATAGAAATTCTACTTGAGAGACAGTGTAGTATCTTAGAACAGGAATGGGCTTTGGAATCGGACAAACTGTTTAAATCCCAACTTCACCACTTTCTAGATGTACTACTGGGATAGTTAAAACAAACAAACAAAACTAAAAACTTTCAATTTCAATTTCCTAATCAGTAAAGTGGGGACAATAATATTGCTTTGCATAGTTGTTGTAGGAATTGGCAATAATGTTTGTAAAGTCCTTCGTCCAGGTCTAGTGCACAGGTGAGGCTCCTCTCTGGGAATTTTTATTGCCATTCGTGGCAAACTAGAACTGTTCAAAAACAGAGAGGAGGAAGAGTTAATATTCGTCTTTTCCCCAACTTCCATTTGCACTGCCCTGTTTGTTATTCCTTTTTACTTAGAGAACTTGGAAACCAGTACTGCTACCCTTTTGGTTATTGGATGGAAAATGGGAAGCGTTGAACAGACAGAAGGCAAGACACATGATACAGATCATAAGAGACAGAGCTACACATGAGTAGTGATTGCAAATGCATGCCTGCCCAGAGGAGAAATGCCAACGCACCAGTATTAACCTCTTTCTGGTTTCCTAGGGGAGTCAGTCAGGAAGTAGCACACTGGCCAGTAGTACTGGCTTTCCAGTACTTCCCTCAGAGAGTATAAGTGTTGGAAACTCCTATTTCAAGGACCCAGGCAGGAATTCAAGGAAGAAAAGAGGATTACTCTTATACTCAATTTATTGTCGTTATTGTTATTGTTTGTTTATTTTTCTGTTTGTCAATAGACGGATGGTCCTAATTCTCACTTGGAAGATCCCGAGAGGTATGTAGGATGCCTACACAGAAGTCAGGGAGAAAATAAGTACACCTTGAAAAGAGGCTCAAATCTCATATTCTTAGAAGTTTATCTTTTCTTTTCTCCCTGTCTCTCTATTTCTCGGTGTGTCTGTGTCTCTTTGGTCACCTTGTAAATATCTACATTTGAATTAATTATGAACTACACTACCCACTGCAACTAGTTACTTTCTCTGTTTGGCATAAGACAACCAGAGTTCTCCCACTCTGCCCGCAGCACTAGGGCAGCCTCTCTACTACCTGTAGCACCTTGCCTTTGCTTGGCAGAATCATCCTATTTCAATCACAGATGTGTTTATGACATTGCTATAAGAGCAAAGAGCTTTGCATGTGCTTGATTTATTTATTCACTTATTTTTTACCAGTGAAAAGATTTCATTTGTCATTCTGATTGCTCTTATCTTTAATTTCTTAAAAGGATGATGACTCTTATTTAAATTATTAGAAAAATTTCCTTACCTGGAGTGAGGAAATCCTTTTCCAAATAAAATTTTTCAAAACAAATCCTTCCCCTGACAATTTGTTATACTCTGTTGTAAATCCCAAGGATAAGCTTTCTTTCACTGCATGGGAAAACAAGAGGATAGTAAAGATTCATCTAAAGTGTCAATCTCAAAATTATGGGTGAACTGGGGAGGCACCATTCCTGAGAGGCCATTGGGTAGGTAGTTAATTCCTACCCAACCAATCTCAGTTCATTGACTTATTATCTAATGCAAAATTTGGGAGGGGAAGGGAGGTTACAAGAGGTTGAGAAGATTCATAGAATTTGATCCGTGCTGTGCTTGAAGGCCAGACTTCTGATTAACATAAAAACAGTATGCTATTTCCTCACCTAATGGCCCTACTTCTATTTCTACTATTCAATTACAAAAGGAAAATCAGTAGGTGTGAAATAATCTGGGACCTGGCCTTTTGGAATTAGAAATATATAAATTGGGGAAGGGAGACTGAATTGAGGGTCAATAGAAGCACCTGAGCCCACTCCATGAGGTTGACACAAATTCATGGGTCATTGTGGCATCAGAAATAGGAGACAGGTTTTTTTTTGTTGTTGTTGTTTTGCTTTTTTTGAGATGGTTCTTTGTACACTTGGGCAACTAGAGGCGAGGTAAAAAGAGCAGAACTGAAGTGTGCAGATCATTCTCAGAAACAATTAATTTATGGAGACTCTGAGGTTGGATTTGTGAACTAGAATGCCCACAAGATTCAGACAGGGACTGTAAACGAATGAGACAGACAAAACCCTGGTAAACAGCAAAAGACATCAGGAAAGGTGAAGGCCATCAGGGAGCTTGTGCCCTGTGTGAAAAGATACTCCTGTTCAGTCTCCAGTGTTGCTATGTGAGGTTAGGTAGTGAGCACACACACAAGTTGTGTCTTTCCACAACATCAGGTTTATTCAGTCGTAAAGCAAGGTTAACATAAATTGCAAAGCAGTTTCAGGATTCCCAAACTCAAAGACATTTCACTACACATTTAACTCGGCTTCCTACAGGTTGCACAAAGCAAAGAACAATATGAAGTCACAACAAAGGATACAAGGGGAAGGAAGTTAACCAACCAAATGCGAAGTCACTGCATGAGTGTGCAGTTAAGATGAGGCCTCTGTCTGGTCTAGATCAGCTCTCAGCACAAGGTCTTACTGTGTTCAAGCAGTGGAGAATCTCTTATGTTCAGAGATCAATTCAGCAGAGCCTTTGGCAGCAGTTGCCTTTTTGATGTGGTCAGACGTGAAAGGGTCCGCATCTGAAAAGTCTGACAGTTTTCTGTAAAAATCCTCCCTTTTTTAAGGAGTTTAATCAGTCTTTGGCCTTTGCAGACTGCTGGTTATCAGTGCTGAGTGTTGTCAGCCTGTTCTGGTTTTGGTGATATCTGGTCTTAGTTGCAATGCCCTTGGCTGCTTATAACTGCCTGACATAAGTCACTGCTTGACATGAGTGACTCCATCTTACTCTTTACAGGTTATGATCCCAGTAGTCCAAGATCTTGCAATATTTTAAAAAAGTTATTTAAAGAGGGTTTCATGTTCAATCTCTCAATTCCAAATGCTGTCAACTAATTTACATTTTAAAACTTTGTGCAGCTTAGACTTGAATTTAGGCCATAGGCTACCAGTTCTCACCTCTGCTATCTAATGAGGAATAATAGAGGTTTTTCTGAGCAAGGGGAGTAACATTTTTTCTTTTATTCATCCATTTAACATCTATCTGTTGAGTACCTACTATATCCTAGATTCTGTGACATAGTACCAGCCTTTATAAAACTTACATTCTAGTGAGAAGATAGACAATGAATGAAAAAAGAAATAAGTGACATAATTCAGGTAGTGGTAAGTTTTGTGGAAAACAGAAATTAGGCTAAAGGGACAGAGGAGGTTGGAGGGTACTATGTTAAATACCACTGGCAAAGGCCTCTGTGAGTAGATTCTGTCAGAACACAGACTCACATAAAATAAGGGGGTGTGTTGTGCAGTGTGTGTGTGTGTGTGTGTGTGTGTGTGTGTGTGTGTGTAGCGGGAGGTGAAAGAAGGAAGCCCTAGGCAAAGTGCAAACATCCTGAGGCAAAAGTGTGCTTTGTTGTATTGTATCTGGAGGAGGAAGGCCAGGAGGGCTGTCTCAAAGTGACCAGCAGGCCTGAAGTCGAATCAGAAGTAGCAAGAATTCATTTCACATGGGCCTCATGGAGCTGCTCTTAAATGCTGTGCTTCCTTCAATGTCCATTTCAAAGAGGGATAGTTGAAACAATAGGAAAATACTGGTAGTTTTTGAAGCTAGATGATGGGTACATGGATTACCAGAAGGATTGCTGTATCTTCTACTTTTGTGTAAGTTGGGTCATTTTTAAAACAAAATTTTTAAAAATTCCAGTTCAAGTTCTATATTTCCCTTTCTCATTCTGGTTGTTTCTCTGAAGTTCCAAAGTACCTTATTTTAGAAAAATAACTCAATCAAATGGTAACTTGAGTTTGTAATTTATTCATTGTCCTGTGTGTGTCTTTCCTTCTTAATTAATTTGTAAATACTTGAAATCAGGACCATGATTCATATTTCTTCTGTCTTAGCATTTAACACATTGCTAGACCACAGAATTCACTTGACAAATATTAATTGATGGTGAATTCATCTAATATTTGAATGTCTTCTTTATGCCCAGCTGTGTGATAGATAAGGGTGAAAGAATGGATACTAAGATATAATTCTTGCCCTTTAGGAACTTCCAGTGTTCAGGTAGACACTGACAATACAGGACAGAATGTTAAGAATTTATTAGGGTGGATGTAGTAAATGTAGAAGGGGAATCTAAGAGCTAGATATGCAGAGAAAATTTTGACTATTTCATGTAAAACTGCTCTGTTCATCCTCACAGTCTTCACCTACTGGTTACCAAGTGAAAGCAAAATGAAACAAAAGCACAAATAAAAACTTGTATTCCCATGGGACTCTTAACTCTGGGAAACAAACTGAGAGTTGCTGAAGAGGAGGTGGGTGCAGGGATGGGGTAACTGGGTGATGGGCATTAAGGAGGGCATGTGATGTGATGAGCACTGGGTGTTATACACACTGATAAATTGTTGAACACTACATCTGAAACCAATGATGTACTATATGTTGGCTAATTGAAATTAAATTTAAAAAATTTGTATTCCCAATATGGTGATCTTGATATGATAAACTTTTAATAGTTCCTTTGGGCTATGTTCAGTGTTTTTAAGGAAAAAAACACTAATGTTTTAGACCTATTTGTTTTCTTTTTCTCTCTCCATGATTGAAGCAAAAACTGCACTGGGCAGTTAAATGGGTAAGGAAGATTTTATTAAGGGCATTGCAATAGAGGAGAGAGATCAGAACCCAGTCTGAACTCAATTCTGCTGAAACAAAGAGTGTGGGGATTTTTAAGCATTTCCAAAGGAAAGTAAACTTACTCTTGTTTTTGAGACAGGAGGTAGTTTATAACTGGAACAAAGTATCTGCTTAAGTTAGGCTCACGGGAACCAGGAGATAGGGGTGCTATCTCCCCTGATGCTTACATTTCAAAAAGATGGCTCTTAAATCCTTAAGAAAGACATTTCTGGGTTGTAAAACTGGCAAGAAGCTTTTAAAAATATTTACATTTATCTCAAAGATGCAAAGAAAGAATTTATGATGATATATTTTATTAAGTAAATCCTATAAGGATGGGGCACCTGGGTGGCTCAGTCTGTTAGGCCTCTGCCTTTGGCTCAGATCATGATCCCAGGGCCCTGGGATCGAGCCCCACGTTGGACTCCTTGCTTAGTAGGGAGCCTGCTTCTCCCTCTCCCTCTGCCTACCACTTTCCCTGCTTGTGTGCTCTCTCTCTCTTTCTCTCTGTCAAATAAATAAATAGAATCTTAAAAAAAAAGTAAATGCTATAAGGAAAGGGAGCTCAGGGCTTAGAGCCAGAAAAAAGACTATCTAACGTTTTGTCAAGCTGAGGGACGTCTTGGTCACCACCTTTTCCTCTCCAACATGGCATCTGGGGGTATGGGAAGGNGTAAATGCTATAAGGAAAGGGAGCTCAGGGCTTAGAGCCAGAAAAAAGACTATCTAACATTTTGTCAAGCTGAGGGACGTCTTGGTCACCACCTTTTCCTCTCCAACATGGCATCTGGGGGTATGGGAAGGTGTGAGGCTTGTGTAGTATCTTGGTGACTGGGAAGGTATGGTCCTCAAATCTCTCATCTGCCTGGCTGCTGATCATCCCACTTGCCCTTATGGCTGAAGTGTACAACAGGTGTGCCTTGTTTTCCAGTCTTTCTCTTGGTTTGATAGGAGTCTAGAGCAATACCTCTCAACCATGAGTGATCAACCAAGTAGGGAGGATAGTGGTGGGGTGGGCACAGACAGTATGTGAGATAAGGTCTTCAATGAGTCAAAACATGGACTGAAACAAAATCTTTTCCTTTCAGGATCTTTTTCAGTGTATCTAACATTCCTTCTTTTTCCTAAGCATACATCTGAAGAGGTGAATGGAACATCCATGCTGATTCTAACTCCACTCCTTTATTCCCCTTTCTATCTCCTTCCTATAATACTCTGAGACTGGCTGAAACAGGCTTCTCTTTTCTCTCCCCTAATTGATGTCCTCATCTTTCCAGAGGACAGAAGACTTGGGGTCCAGCCTTTATGGGAGGAAGGGACTAAGTCCTTAGGGGAGATGACTCAAGTATTTGAGATTTCAAGGCTTAGTTCTTGATTAGCTAAAGAAATCTGGAAAATCTTCTGTCTAGTCAGTTATTTAAGCTTATTGTTTTTCCCTGGAACATAAATCTCAAGTTTTGGCCTCAGAGGGTAGAAGGCTACAAGGCAAGATGATATAAGAAGAAAATTAAAATGCATCCATTTAATATTTGCAAAATGTGATCCCCATTGCAAACGTCCACTTCTATTTTAGAAGGTTCTAAGGAGAGTATCCTGGTGTGGTGAACTGTGAACTTAAAGGAAAAGTACAGCAAGAGATAAGGAAGTTTGAATATAGGCTGAGTAAGGTAGGAAAGTCAAGAGTAGAGAAATTTTCAAGTAAGTAAAATCAGATTTAAAATCTGAAAATATCACTGGAGTGGAGAAGTGGGAGTCTCTCCTCAGGAGACTTTAAAATTTTGGAGTTTGTGCAGGTCCAGGTGACATAATTTCTCAGAAATATCTCTCAGCTAGTGGGTGAATTCTAGTTATCATTCTACAGAACCCATGTTATAGTCTCAACATGGCAGTATGTAATAAAATGGGGTAACTAAGACTAGCATCATCACCAGGCAAAGGAAATCCTGTTGGAACATTAGATGGCTTAAGATTTCAAAAAGTTGTGCTAAGTTGTAAGTTCCCTCTCCCCCTTCTCCCTCTTAACCTCCTGCTGATGCCACACCAGTACCTATCCTCTTAATTAAGCTCAGCCTATAGGTAATTAAGTACATGCAAAACATATGAAAACATCTCAGCAACTAATTTTTGAGAGACTATGGAAATATCTAAACATCAATATGTTGAATTTTCATGAGACAGATAGCATGATGAGAAGCCCAGGATACAAATTTCCTTAAATATCTTACGGTCACTACTCATCTGTGCACACAGATCCCATGAGGTTCCCCATCTGTACAAACAGCCGATAATTCAGTTAGTCACACCACACTTCTCTTTGAGATGACTTTTTTTTTTTTGAGAGAGAGGGAGAGAGCATGAGCAGAGGCAGGAGGGGCAGAGGGTTAGGGAGAGAGAGAATCTTAAGCAGGCTCCACACCCAGCAGAGAGCCCGACTTGGGGCTTGATCTCACAACCCTGAGATCACAACCTGAGCTGAAATCAAGAGTTCCATGCTGAACCAACTGAGCCACCTACATGCCCTGGGTTGCCTTTTAATGTACATTGATCAATACATGTGAACCAGTACTTTTATATAAATGCCATCTCATAGAGACGGGCAACACAGCTAACCTTTTCCCTGAGCAAGTCTATTCTAATGCACTCATCACAGATGGTCAAACCTCCATCCCAGTCACTTAACCAAATCCTTTCACATTTATTTCCCTAAAAGCTACTTACTGCCTACTGAAGAAAGGAAACATGCAGAAACAATTTTATAAGAGAAAAAACACCTTGGAATACACAAAAAATCAAGTCTTTTTTTTCCTAGGCTGTCTTCTCCTCAAGAGTTTAATCTCTTGGTCTTTGAGTTTCATAACTAGTGATCTGTCAGTGGGACAAGTTGAGGTAGAGCACATATATACATACTGTGAGGTGAATGTAAAAAGTGAGGGGGAGAAGAGAACTGTTTAGAAATTATATCCTCCATTTTCATTTTTTTCCTGATGAGTTTTCAAAAACTAACTGGCCCTGAAAATTAATTTTCTCTCATGTTTTTTGTATTTTTAGACCAAGTAGGGTGAAGGACAATGATACAAAATCACAAAGGCACCAATCATTAAAATTAATATCTTCAACACCCTACTTACCATTGTTTGCCATTTGAAAACAATTAACTACAGTGTTTCTTTCCACATATTATGGGCATGTCTGATCAATGTTTTGCATGTGATACAGACAATTTGATTATCTCAGAACTCACAAAATATATTTTTTTCTTTTTACAATTGTTGTCCTAATATATGTCAGAGGTGGAATCCTGAAGTTGTGCAGGTTCACAGTTTTTAGATTTTTCTCCTTACCTCCATCTCTCTTTCCTTACCCCTCTCCCTCCTTCTTCCTCTCTGTAGTTGAAATAAGAGAACTTTGGCATTAGCCTGAATTGGTTTTAAGTCCCTCCTCTCCCAGACACTAGTTATTTAGTCTTGAGTAAATCAGTTAATTTTTTAAATACCTATGTTGAAAAGTGGATGTGATATTGCTTTCCTTGCATGATTTCTTTAAGATTATAATTTATCTAACAAATATTTTTTACCTGCCATATGTAAGAAACCATCTTGATGTGCTTATTACTGTGTTTTGACAAGAGTATTAAAACACATTTAACAAACAGTCTAAGTATTGGCATTACAAATAGCAGACTTTATCATGGGGAAAAAGCCAGGGCAAGTTGCTAATTATGACTTGTGATTAACTCCATGATGCAATGGGGGCAGGTCTATTCCAGGACTGTTGATTTAAAATCCATGCTAAGTAAAGTCCATGGGAAGGTTGTAGCTTCAGCTGTGAGCATTTTAATCCTGTAACAGTCCAAACCCCTCCCAGTTGTCATCATGACAAGCCATTTGTTTAGAGAATGGACAATGGGTGACATAATGAACTTCTGTATATGTATTTATTTAATATACAAACATATATGGCCTTTACTTCTAGTCATGGGAGAGGATATATGTGGAAGACTTTCTCATCAAAAAGCTGTGCTGAGAGGGAGGTTAAAATGGCGGAGGAGTAGGGGACACCTTTTTCAGCCGGTCCCCTGAGTTGAGCTGGATAGGTACCAGACCAGCAGGAATATCCACGGAATCAGCCTGAGACGCAGGAAGATACATCTGGATCTCTACAAATGAACATCTCCAGCGCTGAGTATCGAGGTACGAAGCGGGGAGCCGTGAAACCGCGCACAGATATCGGAAGCTAAACAGAAGGGGGAGGGAGCCGCCGTGTCAGGGCGCCGGGAAGCGGTAGCCACCT
>NC_048227.1:38897927-38926905 GCF_002007445.2 Ailuropoda melanoleuca
TTTTTTTTTTTGAGAGAGAGGGAGAGAGCATGAGCAGAGGCAGGAGGGGCAGAGGGTTAGGGAGAGAGAGAATCTTAAGCAGGCTCCACACCCAGCAGAGAGCCCGACTTGGGGCTTGATCTCACAACCCTGAGATCACAACCTGAGCTGAAATCAAGAGTTCCATGCTGAACCAACTGAGCCACCTACATGCCCTGGGTTGCCTTTTAATGTACATTGATCAATACATGTGAACCAGTACTTTTATATAAATGCCATCTCATAGAGACGGGCAACACAGCTAACCTTTTCTCTGAGCAAGTCTATTCTAATGCACTCATCACAGATGGTCAAACCTCCATCCCAGTCACTTAACCAAATCCTTTCACATTTATTTCCCTAAAAGCTACTTACTGCCTACTGAAGAAAGGAAACATGCAGAAACAATTTTATAAGAGAAAAAACACCTTGGAATACACAAAAAATCAAGTCTTTTTTTTCCTAGGCTGTCTTCTCCTCAAGAGTTTAATCTCTTGGTCTTTGAGTTTCATAACTAGTGATCTGTCAGTGGGACAAGTTGAGGTAGAGCACATATATACATACTGTGAGGTGAATGTAAAAAGTGAGGGGGAGAAGAGAACTGTTTAGAAATTATATCCTCCATTTTCATTTTTTTCCTGATGAGTTTTCAAAAACTAACTGGCCCTGAAAATTAATTTTCTCTCATGTTTTTTGTATTTTTAGACCAAGTAGGGTGAAGGACAATGATACAAAATCACAAAGGCACCAATCATTAAAATTAATATCTTCAACACCCTACTTACCATTGTTTGCCATTTGAAAACAATTAACTACAGTGTTTCTTTCCACATATTATGGGCATGTCTGATCAATGTTTTGCATGTGATACAGACAATTTGATTATCTCAGAACTCACAAAATATATTTTTTTCTTTTTACAATTGTTGTCCTAATATATGTCAGAGGTGGAATCCTGAAGTTGTGCAGGTTCACAGTTTTTAGATTTTTCTCCTTACCTCCATCTCTCTTTCCTTACCCCTCTCCCTCCTTCTTCCTCTCTGTAGTTGAAATAAGAGAACTTTGGCATTAGCCTGAATTGGTTTTAAGTCCCTCCTCTCCCAGACACTAGTTATTTAGTCTTGAGTAAATCAGTTAATTTTTTAAATACCTATGTTGAAAAGTGGATGTGATATTGCTTTCCTTGCATGATTTCTTTAAGATTATAATTTATCTAACAAATATTTTTTACCTGCCATATGTAAGAAACCATCTTGATGTGCTTATTACTGTGTTTTGACAAGAGTATTAAAACACATTTAACAAACAGTCTAAGTATTGGCATTACAAATAGCAGACTTTATCATGGGGAAAAAGCCAGGGCAAGTTGCTAATTATGACTTGTGATTAACTCCATGATGCAATGGGGGCAGGTCTATTCCAGGACTGTTGATTTATAATCCATGCTAAGTAAAGTCCATGGGAAGGTTGTAGCTTCAGCTGTGAGCATTTTAATCCTGTAACAGTCCAAACCCCTCCCAGTTGTCATCATGACAAGCCATTTGTTTAGAGAATGGACAATGGGTGACATAATGAACTTCTGTATATGTATTTATTTAATATACAAACATATATGGCCTTTACTTCTAGTCATGGGAGAGGATATATGTGGAAGACTTTCTCATCAAAAAGCTGTGCTGAGAGGGAGGTTAAAATGGCGGAGGAGTAGGGGACACCTTTTTCAGCCGGTCCCCTGAGTTGAGCTGGATAGGTACCAGACCAGCAGGAATATCCACGGAATCAGCCTGAGACGCAGGAAGATACATCTGGATCTCTACAAATGAACATCTCCAGCGCTGAGTATCGAGGTACGAAGCGGGGAGCCGTGAAACCGCGCACAGATATCGGAAGCTAAACAGAAGGGGGAGGGAGCCGCCGTGTCAGGGCGCCGGGAAGCGGTAGCCACCTGCAAGGGGGAGCGGACAGACCGCGGACCCGCACGCTTGAGACAGCAGGCTGAGAAGGGAGCTCCGGGAGCGCACGCGGGACGGCTGGCGGTTGGCGGGCCACCTGCACGGGGGAGCAGGCGGACTCGCGGACGGCACCCGCGAGACAACAGACTTAGAACGCGAGCTCCAGGAGCGCGCGCGCAGGGCGGCTGGCGGGCCACCTGCACCGGGGAGCGGGCGGACCGCGGACCCGCACTCTGGAAACGGCAGACTGAGTCCGTGAGCCGGGAGCGTGCACCACCAAGCATCTCACGGAGCTCCGGAGCTCCGGTGTGCTCACTGGATCGAGGCTGAGACCGGGAGCTCCGGGAGCGTCCGCGGGGCGGCTGGCGGCTGGAGGGCCACCTGCACGGGGGAGCAGGCGGACTCGCGGTCAGCACCCGTGAGACACCAGACTGAGACGGGGAGCTCCGGGAGCCCGCGCGGGGCGGCTGGCGGCTGGCGGGGTTGGAAACACAAAGGACAGAGACGTGCCGGCCCTGGAAGTGAGGGCTGGGACGCCGGGTGTGGGGCGCACAGCCCGGGATGCTGCAGGGTTGAGCAGCACCAACAGAAACAGAGTTAAAGTGGCCAGAACATCAGTGGAGAACGATCCGCGATCCCTCTGTTCTGAGACAGAGGCTGAATTTCAGCCGCTGCTGCTCTCTCAGAAGAGGCATAGCAAACCGCCAGGGAAAGCCGCCAGAGAACAAAAGCCCGGAAATACCGGCTCACAGGGTGCCCATCCCCATCCCCCCTCGCAAGGGACACAGAGACTCTACCCAAACAGGGTTTTCTGAGTACCGGCAGGCAGGCCCCTCCCCCAGAAGGCAGGCTGAAAAATCAAGAAGCCCACAACCCGGAGCGCCTGAGTGGCGCAGTCACCAAGCACCTGTCTTCGGATTAGGGTGTGATCACAACGCTCCGTAAGGAGTCCTTCATCGGGCTTCTCCACCGGGAACCTGCTTCTTCCTCTCCCACTCCTCTGCTTGGGTTCCCTTTCTTGCTGACTGTCTCTCTCTCTCTCAAATAAATAAATAAACTCTTTAAGGAAGAAGCCCACATCCCTAAGATCTCTATAAAACAAGGGCGCACGGCCTGGGTCCCAGTCAACACTTGGGCTCTGGACAACCCTGCAATCTCTCTTCATCAGAATGACGAGAAGGAGAAGTCCCCCCCAGCAAAGAAAAGATAATGAGTCTGTGGCCTCTGCCACAGAATTGGCCTCGGCCACAGAATTAATACATATGGATGTATCCCAATTATCAGAAATGGAATTCAGAGCAACAATGGTCAAGATGATGAGTAAACTTGAAAAAAGCATCAGAGAAAGCGTTGCTGAGAATATAGAATCCCTAAGGGCAGAAATGAGAGCGAATCTGACAGAAATTAAAAACTCAGTGGGCCAAATACAGTCAAAACTAGAGGCTCTGACGGCCAGGGTCACCGAGGCAGAGGAACGCGTTAGCGAATTGGAGGATGGGTTAGTAGAAGAAAAAACGAAAATAGAAGCTGGTCTTAAAAAAATCCACGCCCACGAATGTAGATTACGGGAGATTACTGACTCTATGAAACGATCCAATGTCAGAATCATCGGCATCCCTGAAGGGGTGGAGAAAAACAGAGGTCTAGAAGAGATATTTGAACAAATTGTAGCTGAAAACTTCCCTAATCTAGCAAGGGAAACAAGCATTCGTGTCCAAGAGGCAGAGAGGACCCCATCCAAGCTCAACCAGGACAAACCTACGCCACGGCATGTCATAGTGCAATTCGCAAATATTAGATCCAAGGATACAGTATTGAAAGCGGCCAGGGCAAAGAAATTTCTCACGTACCAAGGCAAAGGTATCAGGATTACGTCAGACCTGTCTACAGAGACCTGGAATGAGAGAAAGGCTTGGGGGGGCATTTTTAAAGCTCTTTCAGAGAAAAACATGCAGCCAAGGATCCTTTATCCAGCAAAGCTGTCATTCAGAATTGATGGAGAAATAAAGACGTTCCAAAATCGCCAATCATTAACCAATTTCGTAACCACGAAACCAGCCCTACAGGAGATATTAAGGGGGGCTCTATAAAGGTAAAAAGGCCCCAAGAGTGATACAGAGCAGCAAGTCACAACCGATACAAAGACTTTAAAGAGAAATGGCATCATTAAAATCATATCTGTCAATAATCTCTATCAATCTAAATGGCTTAAACTCTCCCATAAAACGCCACAGGGTTGCAGATTGGATAAAAAGACATGACCCATCCATTTGCTGTCTACAAGAGACTCATTTTGAACCCAAAGATGCATTCAGACTTAGAGTAAGGGGATGGAGTACCATCTTCCACGCAAATGGACCTCAAAAGAAAGCTGGAGTAGCAATTCTCATATCAGATAGACTGGATTTTAAACTAGAGGCCATAGAGAGAGATACAGAAGGGCACTATATTATTCTTAAAGGAAGTATTCAACAAGTGGATATGACAATTATTAATATATATGCCCCCAACAGGGGAGCAGCAAGATACACAAGCCAACTCTTAACCAAAATAAAGAGACATATAGATAAGAACACAGTAATAGTAGGGGACCTCAACACCCCACTATCAGAAATAGACAGAACACCCTGGCAAAAACTAAGCAAAGAATCAAAGGCTTTGAATGCCATACTCGACGAGTTGGACCTCATAGATATATATAGAACACTACACCCCAGAACCAAAGAATACTCATTCTATTCAAATGCCCATGGAACATTCTCAAGAATAGATCATGCTCTGGGACACAAAACAGGTCTCAGCCAATACCAAAAGATTGAAATTATCCCCTGCATATTCTCAGACCACAACGCTCTGAAATTGGAACTCAACCACAAGGAAAAACCTGGAAGAAACTCAAACACTTGGAGGCTAAGAACCATCCTGCTCAAGAATGACTCGATAAACCAGGAAATCAAAAAACAAATTAAACAATTTATGGAGACCAACGAGAATGAATACACAACGGTCCAAAACCTATGGGATACTGCAAAGGCAGTCCTAAGGGGGAAATACATAGCCATCCAAGCCTCACTCAAAAGAATAGAAAAATCTAAAATGCAGTTTCTATATTCTCACCTCAAGAAACTGGAACAGCAACAGAGGGACAGGCCTAACCCACTGACAAGGAAGGAGTTGACCAAGATTAGAGCAGAAATCAATGAATTAGAGACCAGAACCACAGTAGAGCAGATCAACAGGACTAGAAGCTGGTTCTTTGAGAGAATCCATAAAATTGATAGACCACTGGCAAAACTTGTCCAAAAACAAAGAGAAAGGACTGAGATTATTAAAATTATGACTGAAAAGGGAGAGGTCACGACCAGCACCATTGAAATTGCAAGGATTATTAGAAACTTTTATCAACAGCTATATGCCAAAAAACTAAACAATCTGGAAGAGATGGAGGCCTTCCTGGAAACCTATAAACTACCAAGACTGAAACAGGAAGAAATAGATTTCTTAAATAGGCCAATTAACTATGAAGAAATTGAGTCAGTGATAAACAACCTTCCAAATAATAAAACTCCAGGCCCAGACGGTTTTCCTGGGGAATTCTACCAAACATTCAAAGAAGAAATAATACCTATTCTCCTAAAGCTATTTCAAAAAATAGAAACAGAAGGAAAGCTACCAAACTCATTCTATGAGGCTAATATTACCTTGATCCCCAAACCAGGCAAAGACCCCCTCAAAAAGGAGAATTACAGACCGATTTCTCTAATGAATATGGATGCCAAAATCCTCAACAAGATCCTTGCTAATAGAATCCAACAGTACATTAAAAGGATTATCCATCATGACCAAGTGGGATTCATACCTGGGATGCAAGCATGGTTCAACACTCGCAAATCAATCAATGTGATACATCATATCAACAAGAAAAGACTCAAGAACCATATGATCCTCTCAATTGATGCAGAAAAAGCATTTGACAAAATACAGCATCCTTTCCTGATTAAAACCCTTCAGAGTGTAGGAATAGAGGGTACATTTCTCAATCTCATAAAAGCCATCTATGAAAAGCCTACTGCAAGCATTATTCTCAATGGGGAAAAGCTGGAAGCCTTTCCCTTAAGATCAGGAACACGACAAGGATGCCCACTCTCGCCACTATTATTCAACATAGTACTAGAAGTCCTTGCAACAGCAATCAGAAGACAAAAAGGGATCAAAGGTATCCAAATCGGCAAAGAAGAAGTCAAACTGTCTCTCTTTGCAGATGACATGATACTCTATATGGAAAACCCAAAGGAATCCACTCCCAAACTATTAGAAGTTATAGAACAATTCAGTAAGGTGGCAGGATACAAAATCAATGCCCAGAAATCAGTTGCATTTCTATACACGAATAACGAGACTGAAGAAAGAGAAATTAGGGAATCCATCCCATTTACAATAACACCAAAAACCATACGTTACCTTGGAATTAACTTAACCAGAGACGTAAAGGACCTATATGCTAGAAACTATAGATCACTTTTGAAAGATATTGAGGAAGACATAAAAAGATGGAAAAATATTCCATGCTCATGGATTGGAAGAATTAACATAGTTAAAATGTCCATACTACCCAGAGCAATCTACACTTTCAATGCTATCCCGATCAAAATACCGAGGACATTTTTCAAAGAACTGGAACAAATAGTCCTTAAATTTGTATGGAACCAGAAAAGGCCCCGAATCTCCAAGGAACTGTTGAAAAGGAAAAACAAAGCTGGGGGCATCACAATGCCGGATTTCGAGCTGTACTACAAAGCTGTGATCACAAAGACAGCATGGTACTGGCACAAAAACAGACACATCGACCAATGGAACAGAATAGAGAACCCAGAAATGGACCCTCGGCTCTTTGGGCAACTAATCTTTGATAAAGCAGGAAAAAACATCCGGTGGAAAAAAGACAGTCTCTTCAATAAATGGTGCTGGGAAAATTGGACAGCTACATGCAAAAGAATGAAACTTGACCACTCTCTCACACCATACACAAAAATAAACTCCAAATGGATGAAAGACCTCAATGTGAGACAGGAATCCATCAAAATTCTAGAGGAGAACATAGGCAACAACTTCTATGACATCGGCCAGAGCAACCTTTTTCACGACACATCTCCAAAGGCAAGAGAAATAAAAGATAAAATGAACTTATGGGACTTTATCAGGATAAAGAGCTTCTGCACAGCCAAGGAAACAGTCAAAAAAACTAAGAGACAGCCCACGGAATGGGAGAATATATTTGCAAAGGACACCACAGATAAAGGACTGGTATCCAAGATCTACAAAGAACTTCTCAAACTCAATACACGAGAAACAAATAAACAAATCATAAAATGGGCAGAAGATATGAACAGACACTTTTCCAATGAAGACATACAAATGGCTAACAGACACATGAAAAAATGTTCAAAATCATTAGCCATCAGGGAAATTCAAATCAAAACCACACTGAGATACCACCTTACGCCAGTTAGAATGGCAAAGATAGACAAGGCAAGAAACAACAATTGTTGGAGAGGATGTGGAGAAAGGGGATCCCTCCTACATTGTTGGTGGGAATGCAAGTTGGTACAGCCACTCTGGAAAACAGTGTGGAGGTCCCTTAAAAAGTTAAAAATTGAACTACCCTATGACCCAGCCATTGCACTACTGGGTGTTTACCCCAAAGATACAGACGTAGTAAAGAGAAGGGCCATATGCACCCCAATGTTCATAGCTGCATTGTCCACAATAGCCAAATCATGGAAGGAGCCGAGATGCCCTTCAACAGATGACTGGATTAAGAAGCTGTGGTCCATATATACAATGGAATATTACTCAGCTATCAGAAAGAACGAATTCTCAACATTTGCTGCAACATGGACGGCACTGGAGGAGATAATGCTAAGTGAAATAAGTCAAGCAGAGAAAGACAATTATCATATGATTTCTCTCATCTATGGAACATAAGAACTAGGAGGATCGGTAGGGGAAGAAAGGGATAAAGAAAAGGGGGGTAATCAGAGGGGGGAATGAAACATGAGAGACTATGGACTGTGAGAGGCAAACTGAGGACTTCAGAGGGGAGGGGGTGGGGGAATGGGATAGACTGGTGATGGGTAGTAAGGAGGGCACGTATTGCATGGTGCACTGGGTGTTATACGCAACTAATGAAGCATCAAACTTTACATCGGAATCTGGGGATGTACTGTATGGTGATTAACACAATATAATAAAATAAAATTTAAAAAAAAAAAGTTGTGCTGAAAATTAGTGGGATTGAGCTTAAAAGGCTAAGACCTAACAGAATACCTTCCTTGTCCTTGTTTACATTGACATTTCCCACCTTCCCAGTCTTCTTTCCCTTTCCCATCCCACAGATAAATTTTAAGATTTCATTAATATTTATTTTCTTTGGAACAATTGAACTTTGTTTATTTTTCAGCTCTCAGGTAAAATAACAGATCAACACCCCTTTTATGAACTAAACAAATTATATATCACTTTTCTGGGCCCAAAATATTCCAGGGCCTAAGGGATATGTTATAGTGGTTAAGAGTGCTGGCACTCAAATTTCAGGTGCACTATGTCCTGGTGTGTCCTTGTGGAAGTTATTTATCGTCACTGAGTCTAGAGTCCTTGTCAGTAAAATAGGGTTTGTTGAGAGGATCAAACAGAATTATGACCTATAATACTTAATACAGTGCCTGCATACAGTAAGCACTTGAAAAATTATAGGCATTATTATTAGGATTGCATAGGGCTTTAATCGGAATTATAACTAGGTACATTGCAGTGAACTCTCCCATATGTGAAATTTTTATTGGTCATTCATATACTATGCTGATTCACAGGGCCTTCTTACTTAAGACAGATTTATAAATGTATGGATTTCAGAATTGGACTTCTCTTGCTGCTTAACATAAAAGGTTCAGTGTACTTCAGGATATTTTGGGGAATTAGGGAAAGCTTCCTAGAAGAACTGATTTCCAAATTGAGGCTTAAAATTGAATAGAAGTCAGATAGGTAAGAATAAAGGGGAAACTATTCAGGGCAGAAGTAACAACATGCACTTAAACCGGAGGATGATGGTAAACAGGCAAATTTAAAAAGGTGAAAGTCATTCAATATGCTGTCACATAGCATGGTGCATTTGGAGAATATTCAGAAATGAGCTACAAAGATGAGTCAGTTCAGGTCTCAAAGGGTTGTGCAAGCCATAGTAAGTATTTTGGACTTTAAGGCAAAGGGTAGACAGTACTAGGTATTAAGAAAAGGAGAGAAATAATTAGGTCTGTATTTAGAAAAATGTATCTGGGCTGCAATGTGGAAAATAAGTGGCAAGTCAAGATGGGAAGCATGGAGAGAAGTTAAGAGGGTGCTGTTCAGTTTCCAAGTTAGTGAAAACAGTGGCCTGGAAAAAGAGAATGTAGGTGACAATGGAGAAAGTGAATCTGGGCCTATATTCACTAGGATATGGTGATGGATTAGATATCAGTGATTAAGAAATAGGTGAGGTGATGACAACTACCAGATGTCTTGCTAAGACACTGGCATCACCACTAGAGAAGACAAAGGAACAGTAGGTCTCAGGTAGGAGATAATGGGGTCAATTCAGTTTTGGACAAACTTGTAGCATGTGTGGTACCTCTAAATGGAGATGCCCAAGTAGTTGGATGTGTGAGTTGGAAGCTCAAGAGAATTCAGAGGGAGATTTGACATCTAGATTAATTGCAGAAGGGTGGGTACAATGATAAGACAGAATCATAGTTGATAACCACCTTATCCACAGTCATTCAGGGCTTATTAGTCTAAACAAGTATCCCAAACTCACGACATAAGGGTATGGTTTTTCTGTCCTGGCCAACTGTTAGAATAAACAGGAGGGTGGGGGTATAGAAAACTGCAGTGGGCAGGGAACATTTCAGGGATGGTGAAGTGGCCTCCAATGTCAACATGACTGCTGAGAAATCACATAAAAGTAAAGGAGGAGAGAGGTAGTGGGTAGGAATGGATAGGAAAGAGAGTACGGAGACACTAAGGGAGGATAATTCTTTCAAGAAGTTTGGTTATAAATGGGTGACTAGGGAAGTTGATGGAGGAGTGGAGAGAAAATTTATTATTATTATTATTATTATTATTATTATTATTATTATTTGAGATGGGAGCACTGGAGCAGGTTAATTGCAAAGGGAAGGAGCCAGTAGAGTAAGTGATTGAAGATATAGGGGTGAGAAGATACCTGAAAGATCCAAGTCCTGGACAATGTGTGAGGACATAATTCAGGCACAACAGAGGACTGATATTAGATAGGGGAAGAGATTTTTTTTTTCCTGAATGGGAGGGAAAGTTGGGGGGGATGCAGTAAGTTTGCAGGTTTAGTCTAGAAGTGGAAAAATATGTTTTCTCTGAGAAAGAGAAGAAACCCCCTGCTGTGTACAAAGCCATAAGGTAGCAGGACTGCAGTTGTGAGAAGTGAAGGTCATAAACCGTCCCCTGCAATGAATGGAAGAGGGCTTAATTAAGGGAGGGCAGGAATTTTGGCTGTGGCACTAAGAGCTGTAATCAAGTAGGAGCTTATGATTTTCAAGTAGAGCCCATCTTCACTTGAAGTGGGGGGACTGTGTAGTTTTTCTCCAGCAGCCTGGTGTGGGCTTAGAGACCTGGGCACGTGGATTCATTGAGGGTTGAGGGTTTTTTTGTAGGCAAGACAATGGAAAGAAAATGGAGCACAGGAAGTAGGTAAGTCAATAGCTGATATGATAGAGCCTGAAATCCATGAGGGAAAGGAGAGAGAGTGAAGAGAGAAGGCTGCTGACTGAAAAGGAAAACAATGAGAGGGGAAGTCAAAGAAGAGTCTTGGTGAAGTCAGACAGCAGCTGGAATGGGAGTACCTGAGTGGAAAAGCTGAACAGATAGGTAGTTATGCAAACAAGCAATTTTATCAAGGAGCGTTACTGATGACCTTTCTGAATTCTGTGTTTTACCTTGCTCAGTTTGGCTGATGCTATTTAATAGTTATGGTTAACAAATCTCCTATGATTATAAATGGAATGTTTCTCACATTGCCATAAAATGTTCAGAGAATGGTAAATGTAAATATCAGTGTGAGATAACTGAATGCAGTGGTTAAGAGCTCAAGATTTGAGGTTGGATAATTGGGTTAAAATCCTGTGTCTTGATCCTGTTTTCTTATTTATAAAATTGGGATAAAATGGTATTTACTAAAGAAAAATAGTGAAACGACTCAACACAGGTAAAGTATTTAGAATAGTTTTTGATACATGGTAAGTACCCAGTAAATGTTAGCTATTATTACCATTACTATTATAATTAGAATTCATATCCTGCTAGGTCCAAAAATGGCCATAGGGACAATTTTGTCTAGTTAGCTCATTTTACAGATGAGGAACCTGAAGTTCATCACAAATATTGCCATTCCAAGTCAGGCAATAGACCTAGGTCTAGGTCTAGATTCTTTTTTTTTTTAAAGATTTTATTTATTTATGTGACAGAGAGACAGACAGCGAGAGAGGGAACACAAGCAGGGGGAGTGGGAGAGGAAGAAGCAGGCTCCCAGCAGAAGAGCCTGATGTGGGGCTCGATCCCAGAACGCCAGAATCACGCCCTGAGCTGAAGGAAGATGCTTAACGACTGCGCCACCCAGGCGCCCCCAGCTCTCTACATTCTTAGTCATTCTCTATCCTTTCTGTGTTATGATGTTCAGATTGTAGCTGTGTACAAAGAATCAGAACTGCGCATTGGCCCCTCCCCCTCAGACAGAGGAGTGCATAACACAGAGATGCCCAGCAGAGAGTTCCTCCCCAGGCCAATCCTGTTCCTTCACCATTGTATAAGGCAGTCATGCACAAGATGCAGTGGAGGCAGACCCAGAGATCTGTGGCAAGGTCACCAAACTGCCCTTCACAGGCCTCGTGCCATCTCATCATAACAAAGACAATTGCACTTTCACAAGTCAGTGCATTTTCTGTGGTTCCGTGACATGAAGGCAGCAGCCGTTCCCATCCAATTTACTGTCCTGTCCAGATGGTGCAAGAAAAGATATAATTGAAGTCACTGATGGTATTTTAAAGTCGGTACTCTGTAAGCACCAATACTTTCCAGTCTTTGATTGTTTACAAAATCTTCCAGCCAAAATTGGATGCAAACTGACCTGTCCTGCTCTGAAGTAATGAAGCTAATGCTGAGAAAAATTGGTGATTACTTTCTCAATTCCTATGCCTCCAAAGATTGTGTGCACAAATTTTTCTGACTGATGGCCTCTGGATCCCTGTCATGACCAAATACTCAGGCAATCCTTCTTGAGATGTATATCACCTCTAAAATTTGCCTAAGTTGATTATTAAAGAACTTAAACTGAACCCTTGAAAATCATACAGAGTAAATCATGCTGATGAGATTTCCAAACCAATTTTGGGTTCAGGTGGCTTAATTTAGTTCAAATCCCTGTGTGCTCCAAATCAGAATCTTGATTTGTGGTTTCTCAGCTGTGGCATCAGCCTTCCCAAAAAGTAGTCAGGGTTTTGTTTTGGTTTGATTTGTTTTGTTGTGGCTGGTGCTGCTATTTTTTTTCTAATTGAAATTAGAAGCAAAGGCTATGTGAGTTATTTATAGTTACTACATTTGACATCATCCTATGCATTTAGGTCTAGAGAAGTAATGTTAAACTCCACTCTGCATCAGAGATACCTGATAAGCTTTCACAAAATATAAATCTCTGGGTGTTATTTTTCAAGTATTTACAAGGTGGTTCAAATATAAGGCAAGGTTGAAAATCATCGCTCTAGACATGTGCTTCTCAAATTTTAATGTGCATATGAATTCTTATTCCTGAAAACGTGATCTGTAGACCGGCACCACTGGCAACATCACTGAGCATATTAGGAATGTAGAGTCTCAGGTCCCACCCCAGACCTAGTGAGTCAGAATCTGTACTTTATCAGAATCCCAGGTGTATCATGTGCACATTAAAGCTTGAGAAGTAGTGCTCTAAAGAGTCCTGTTTCCTTTTATAGATCATGATTTAGATATGCTGTCCATCAAATAGATGTTGTACCTGAGACGTGGCATGGAAATCCTAACAACTAGACCTCCCTGAGTCAAAGATCATGAAAGGCTTTTCCACATTACTCTTAATATGTAATAAGAATTTTCAAAAAAGTAAGGTATAAAACTGTATATAAAGAATGATTTCAGGGACACCCATGTGGCTCAGTTGGGTAAGGGTCTGACTTCAGCTCAGGTTGTAATCCTGGGGTCCTGGGATGGAGTCCTGCATTGGGCTTCCTGCTCTGTGGGGAGCCTGTTTCTCCCTCTTCCTCTGCCTCTCTGTCTCTCATGAATGAATAAATAAAATCTTTTTAAAAAAGAGAATGATTTCAGTTATACAAAATGCAAATAAAAATAAAGGAAATAAATGTTATCTCTGAATTATAAAAATGTGGGTGATTTTTATTTTTTTATATTATTTGTGTCTTACTAGTTTTCTATAATACTATGATCAGAAAAAGAAGATAATTTAAACAAGACAAAGATCCTATAAAAATGTCTAAATTTCTCATTATCTTTTACACTTCTTAGCCCCTACAGGCAAAGTTTTCAGTTCAATGTTAAAATTTATCTACAGATGTTATTTCAATGTATTAATCTCTAGGCTTTTCTGTTGTTAGGCAAAATCCCTGATTTTTTAAAAGAGCAAGAAACTCAGTATCTCAGAGCATATAGTGATGAACTTCTTGTCAGTCTTGAGGAAAAGCAGGAAAAAAAATTACTTTAGAAAGTGAGAGGAGAGAGTTGGGAGGTTAAGATGACGGAGGAGTAGGGGACCCCTTTTTCAGCCGGTCCCCTGAGTTGAGCTGGATAGGTACCAGACCAGCAGGAACATCCACGGAATCAGCCTGAGACGCAGGAAGATACATCTGGATCTCTACAAATGAACATCTCCAGCGCTGAGTATCGAGGTACGAAGCGGGGAGCCGTGAAACCGCGCACAGATATCGGAAGCTAAACAGAAGGGGGAGGGAGCCGCCGTGTCAGGGCGCCGGGAAGCGGTAGCCACCTGCAAGGGGGAGCGGACAGACCGCGGACCCGCACGCTTGAGACAGCAGGCTGAGAAGGGAGCTCCGGGAGCGCACGCGGGACGGCTGGCGGTTGGCGGGCCACCTGCACGGGGGAGCAGGCGGACTCGCGGACGGCACCCGCGAGACAACAGACTTAGAACGCGAGCTCCAGGAGCGCGCGCGCAGGGCGGCTGGCGGGCCACCTGCACCGGGGAGCGGGCGGACCGCGGACCCGCACTCTAGAAATGGCAGACTGAGTCCGTGAGCCGGGAGCGTGCGCCACCAAGCATCTCACAGAGCTCTGGAGCTCCGGTGTGCTCACTGGATCGAGGCTGAGACCGGGAGCTCCGGGAGCGTCCGCGGGGCGGCTGGCGGCTGGAGGGCCACCTGCACGGGGGAGCAGGCGGACTCGCGGTCAGCACCCGTGAGACACCAGACTGAGACGGGGAGCTCCGGGAGCCCGCGCGGGGCGGCTGGCGGCGGGCGGGGTTGGAAACACAAAGGACAGAGACGTGCCGGCCCTGGAAGTGAGGGCTGGGACGCCGGGTGTGGGGCGCACAGCCCGGGATGCTGCAGGGTTGAGCAGCACCAACAGAAACAGAGTTAAAGTGGCCAGAACATCAGTGGAGAACGATCCGCGATCCCTCTGTTCTGAGACAGAGGCTGAATTTCAGCCGCTGCTGCTCTCTCAGAAGAGGCATAGCAAACCGCCAGGGAAAGCCGCCAGAGAACAAAAGCCCGGAAATACCGGCTCACAGGGTGCCCATCCCCATCCCCCCTCGCAAGGGACACAGAGACTCTACCCAAACAGGGTTTTCTGAGTACCTGCAGGCAGGCCCCTCCCCCAGAAGGCAGGCTGAAAAATCAAGAAGCCCACAACCCGGAGCGCCTGAGTGGCGCAGTCACCAAGCACCTGTCTTCGGATTAGGGTGTGATCACAACGCTCCGTAAGGAGTCCTTCATCGGGCTTCTCCACCGGGAACCTGCTTCTTCCTCTCCCACTCCTCTGCTTGGGTTCCCTTTCTTGCTGACTGTCTCTCTCTCTCTCAAATAAATAAATAAACTCTTTAAGGAAGAAGCCCACATCCCTAAGATCTCTATAAAACAAGGGCGCACGGCCTGGGTCCCAGTCAACACTTGGGCTCTGGACAACCCTGCAATCTCTCTTCATCAGAATGACGAGAAGGAGAAGTCCCCCCCAGCAAAGAAAAGATAATGAGTCTGTGGCCTCTGCCACAGAATTGGCCTCGGCCACAGAATTAATACATATGGATGTATCCCAATTATCAGAAATGGAATTCAGAGCAACAATGGTCAAGATGATGAGTAAACTTGAAAAAAGCATCAGAGAAAGCGTTGCTGAGAATATAGAATCCCTAAGGGCAGAAATGAGAGCGAATCTGACAGAAATTAAAAATTCTATGGGCCAAATACAGTCAAAACTAGAGGCTCTGACGGCCAGGGTCACCGAGGCAGAGGAACGCGTTAGCGAATTGGAGGATGGGTTAGTAGAAGAAAAAACGAAAATAGAAGCTGGTCTTAAAAAAATCCACGCCCACGAATGTAGATTACGGGAGATTACTGACTCTATGAAACGATCCAATGTCAGAATCATCGGCATCCCTGAAGGGGTGGAGAAAAACAGAGGTCTAGAAGAGATATTTGAACAAATTGTAGCTGAAAACTTCCCTAATCTAGCAAGGGAAACAAGCATTCGTGTCCAAGAGGCAGAGAGGACCCCATCCAAGCTCAACCAGGACAAACCTACGCCACGGCATGTCATAGTGCAATTCGCAAATATTAGATCCAAGGATACAGTATTGAAAGCGGCCAGGGCAAAGAAATTTCTCACGTACCAAGGCAAAGGTATCAGGATTACGTCAGACCTGTCTACAGAGACCTGGAATGAGAGAAAGGCTTGGGGGGGCATTTTTAAAGCTCTTTCAGAGAAAAACATGCAGCCAAGGATCCTTTATCCAGCAAAGCTGTCATTCAGAATTGATGGAGAAATAAAGACGTTCCAAAATCGCCAATCATTAACCAATTTCGTAACCACGAAACCAGCCCTACAGGAGATATTAAGGGGGGCTCTATAAAGGTAAAAAGGCCCCAAGAGTGATACAGAGCAGCAAGTCACAACCGATACAAAGACTTTAAAGAGAAATGGCATCATTAAAATCATATCTGTCAATAATCTCTATCAATCTAAATGGCTTAAACTCTCCCATAAAACGCCACAGGGTTGCAGATTGGATAAAAAGACATGACCCATCCATTTGCTGTCTACAAGAGACTCATTTTGAACCCAAAGATGCATTCAGACTTAGAGTAAGGGGATGGAGTACCATCTTCCACGCAAATGGACCTCAAAAGAAAGCTGGAGTAGCAATTCTCATATCAGATAGACTGGATTTTAAACTAGAGGCCATAGAGAGAGATACAGAAGGGCACTATATTATTCTTAAAGGAAGTATTCAACAAGTGGATATGACAATTATTAATATATATGCCCCCAACAGGGGAGCAGCAAGATACACAAGCCAACTCTTAACCAAAATAAAGAGACATATAGATAAGAACACAGTAATAGTAGGGGACCTCAACACCCCACTATCAGAAATAGACAGAACACCCTGGCAAAAACTAAGCAAAGAATCAAAGGCTTTGAATGCCATACTCGACGAGTTGGACCTCATAGATATATATAGAACACTACACCCCAGAACCAAAGAATACTCATTCTATTCAAATGCCCATGGAACATTCTCAAGAATAGATCATGCTCTGGGACACAAAACAGGTCTCAGCCAATACCAAAAGATTGAAATTATCCCCTGCATATTCTCAGACCACAACGCTCTGAAATTGGAACTCAACCACAAGGAAAAACCTGGAAGAAACTCAAACACTTGGAGGCTAAGAACCATCCTGCTCAAGAATGACTCGATAAACCAGGAAATCAAAAAACAAATTAAACAATTTATGGAGACCAACGAGAATGAATACACAACGGTCCAAAACCTATGGGATACTGCAAAGGCAGTCCTAAGGGGGAAATACATAGCCATCCAAGCCTCACTCAAAAGAATAGAAAAATCTAAAATGCAGTTTCTATATTCTCACCTCAAGAAACTGGAACAGCAACAGAGGGACAGGCCTAACCCACTGACAAGGAAGGAGTTGACCAAGATTAGAGCAGAAATCAATGAATTAGAGACCAGAACCACAGTAGAGCAGATCAACAGGACTAGAAGCTGGTTCTTTGAGAGAATCCATAAAATTGATAGACCACTGGCAAAACTTGTCCAAAAACAAAGAGAAAGGACTGAGATTATTAAAATTATGACTGAAAAGGGAGAGGTCACGACCAGCACCATTGAAATTGCAAGGATTATTAGAAACTTTTATCAACAGCTATATGCCAAAAAACTAAACAATCTGGAAGAGATGGAGGCCTTCCTGGAAACCTATAAACTACCAAGACTGAAACAGGAAGAAATAGATTTCTTAAATAGGCCAATTAACTATGAAGAAATTGAGTCAGTGATAAACAACCTTCCAAATAATAAAACTCCAGGCCCAGACGGTTTTCCTGGGGAATTCTACCAAACATTCAAAGAAGAAATAATACCTATTCTCCTAAAGCTATTTCAAAAAATAGAAACAGAAGGAAAGCTACCAAACTCATTCTATGAGGCTAATATTACCTTGATCCCCAAACCAGGCAAAGACCCCCTCAAAAAGGAGAATTACAGACCGATTTCTCTAATGAATATGGATGCCAAAATCCTCAACAAGATCCTTGCTAATAGAATCCAACAGTACATTAAAAGGATTATCCATCATGACCAAGTGGGATTCATACCTGGGATGCAAGCATGGTTCAACACTCGCAAATCAATCAATGTGATACATCATATCAACAAGAAAAGACTCAAGAACCATATGATCCTCTCAATTGATGCAGAAAAAGCATTTGACAAAATACAGCATCCTTTCCTGATTAAAACCCTTCAGAGTGTAGGAATAGAGGGTACATTTCTCAATCTCATAAAAGCCATCTATGAAAAGCCTACTGCAAGCATTATTCTCAATGGGGAAAAGCTGGAAGCCTTTCCCTTAAGATCAGGAACACGACAAGGATGCCCACTCTCGCCACTATTATTCAACATAGTACTAGAAGTCCTTGCAACAGCAATCAGAAGACAAAAAGGGATCAAAGGTATCCAAATCGGCAAAGAAGAAGTCAAACTGTCTCTCTTTGCAGATGACATGATACTCTATATGGAAAACCCAAAGGAATCCACTCCCAAACTATTAGAAGTTATAGAACAATTCAGTAAGGTGGCAGGATACAAAATCAATGCCCAGAAATCAGTTGCATTTCTATACACGAATAACGAGACTGAAGAAAGAGAAATTAGGGAATCCATCCCATTTACAATAACACCAAAAACCATGCGTTACCTTGGAATTAACTTAACCAGAGACGTAAAGGACCTATATGCTAGAAACTATAGATCACTTTTGAAAGATATTGAGGAAGACATAAAAAGATGGAAAAATATTCCATGCTCATGGATTGGAAGAATTAACATAGTTAAAATGTCCATACTACCCAGAGCAATCTACACTTTCAATGCTATCCCGATCAAAATACCGAGGACATTTTTCAAAGAACTGGAACAAATAGTCCTTAAATTTGTATGGAACCAGAAAAGGCCCCGAATCTCCAAGGAACTGTTGAAAAGGAAAAACAAAGCTGGGGGCATCACAATGCCGGATTTCGAGCTGTACTACAAAGCTGTGATCACAAAGACAGCATGGTACTGGCACAAAAACAGACACATCGACCAATGGAACAGAATAGAGAACCCAGAAATGGACCCTCGGCTCTTTGGGCAACTAATCTTTGATAAAGCAGGAAAAAACATCCGGTGGAAAAAAGACAGTCTCTTCAATAAATGGTGCTGGGAAAATTGGACAGCTACATGCAAAAGAATGAAACTTGACCACTCTCTCACACCATACACAAAAATAAACTCCAAATGGATGAAAGACCTCAATGTGAGACAGGAATCCATCAAAATTCTAGAGGAGAACATAGGCAACAACTTCTATGACATCGGCCAGAGCAACCTTTTTCACGACACATCTCCAAAGGCAAGAGAAATAAAAGATAAAATGAACTTATGGGACTTTATCAGGATAAAGAGCTTCTGCACAGCCAAGGAAACAGTCAAAAAAACTAAGAGACAGCCCACGGAATGGGAGAATATATTTGCAAAGGACACCACAGATAAAGGACTGGTATCCAAGATCTACAAAGAACTTCTCAAACTCAATACACGAGAAACAAATAAACAAATCATAAAATGGGCAGAAGATATGAACAGACACTTTTCCAATGAAGACATACAAATGGCTAACAGACACATGAAAAAATGTTCAAAATCATTAGCCATCAGGGAAATTCAAATCAAAACCACACTGAGATACCACCTTACGCCAGTTAGAATGGCAAAGATAGACAAGGCAAGAAACAACAATTGTTGGAGAGGATGTGGAGAAAGGGGATCCCTCCTACATTGTTGGTGGGAATGCAAGTTGGTACAGCCACTCTGGAAAACAGTGTGGAGGTCCCTTAAAAAGTTAAAAATTGAACTACCCTATGACCCAGCCATTGCACTACTGGGTGTTTACCCCAAAGATACAGACGTAGTAAAGAGAAGGGCCATATGCACCCCAATGTTCATAGCTGCATTGTCCACAATAGCCAAATCATGGAAGGAGCCGAGATGCCCTTCAACAGATGACTGGATTAAGAAGCTGTGGTCCATATATACAATGGAATATTACTCAGCTATCAGAAAGAACGAATTCTCAACATTTGCTGCAACATGGACGGCACTGGAGGAGATAATGCTAAGTGAAATAAGTCAAGCAGAGAAAGACAATTATCATATGATTTCTCTCATCTATGGAACATAAGAACTAGGAGGATCGGTAGGGGAAGAAAGGGATAAAGAAAAGGGGGGTAATCAGAGGGGGGAATGAAACATGAGAGACTATGGACTGTGAGAGGCAAACTGAGGACTTCAGAGGGGAGGGGGTGGGGGAAGGGGATAGCCTGGTGATGGGTAGTAGGGAGGGCACGTATTGCATGGTGCACTGGGTGTTATACGCAACTAATGAAGCATCAAACTTTTACATCGGAATCTGGGGATGTACTGTATGGTGATTAACACAATATAATAAAATAAAATTTAAAAAAAAAAAGATGAAGAAAGAAAAAAAAAGGATCTTACTGATAGCATATGGGCGGTTGGCTACAGCAATGCCTCAGGTCTGTCTCTTCAGCATGTCAACAATACATTCCAATCTATACTTCGGTCACTTTGATTTGGGTTTCTGTTACTTACAACCAAGATTCCTAGTAAATCCAAATTCTAGGTGGTTAGCTTTCTGAAGTTGACGTGACTGTTCCACCACATTAGTGTAGACGTTCTCTCTACCTATGGCTTTGGGTATATTGGAGCCTTGGAGAATGTCCTTAATAATGACTGGTCTTGAATTAAAGGTCAAATAAGAGAGGAAAACTGCCACCCATATTCTGCATTTTAAATCAACATACCACTATTACTGCATGTGGAGGACATATAGATAGTTTGGGATGGGTTGAGGACTCACAGAAGGAGACATCATACATTTCTAAACACATAGAGAATCATTTCTGACATAGCACAGAATAGAAAATGCATCAAAATAAGTTTTTATATATGATCTGTTGCTTCACTTGATGACTTTGTTGTTACATCTGTAAATGCTTAGCATATCATACACTTTATTTTAAAGAGAGGAAGCTATTTTATTGATTTTGTTCATGCTTACCAGTTCTCACCCAAGCAACCCTGTCAATTTGCCTCTGGTACATCGCACATCAACAATCTTGATTCCTGTTTATTAGAGGAGAACCACCATTATGCCTTCTTGAATTCAAGCATTTTAAAAGATGCTTTAAAAACCAATCAGCATTTCTATGTTTTTTCCAATAACAAGTGAGAATAGCAGATGCGCCTATATTACTAAATACATAAAAATTCTTTTGAACATTTAGAACAGATATACAACTGTCATACTTTTTGGGTTTTAGTAAGAAACTGTACTTTAACTCTTCATATTATTTATTTGTCCAATTCTCTAATATCTTATTTTCATAAGGAATAGATTTTTTTCCTTTGGCTGAAATAAAAATAAGCCATTTCATATTAAGCCAGGTCATCGGAAGACCTATAAGAGAAAAACCAAACCTTTTCCATTCTTGTGTTTTGTCCAATATTTGCTTTTCTGGCTTTTGTTAAAGGAAGTCTCCCCGTCTCCCAGTCTACCTTTACATTTCAAACTCTCCCTGAAAGAAAGGATTCCTCTAAGAAGGACCTCCTTCTCAAAAAAAAAAAGGGGGGGCAAGCCAATTCTAAGCATTATTCCACATGAGATTTAAGAAAATTTTAGATAATATAAAGTTTGTCATTCTAACATTGATTTATGTGAGAAAAATACAAGTCTGTCCAAGAATATTCCCCCACCCTTCCAAGAAAACTTAAATCTGAGCTGATTGTACAGATGGCAATCAACAGAGTGAAAGAAAGGATTAGAAGATGTATACTTGGTTTATGACTGAAAGCTTTTGACATTGGAATGAAACAGACTTCTAAATCTGAGTTGTATGCCAGACTGAAAAACAAAGAGTGATGAAAGGTATGAGACTTTAAGGAGAGAGGAAAAGAGGAAAGACACACAGACCAGAGATGTGAAAGAGTAACCGTCTGGTTTATCACAGAAAATTGTACTAAATTGGTATGCCAGTTGGGCTGGCTTCATGGGTGTGTGATCTGTGCAGTTACACAGGACCCAGCTCAGAAGGACCCCATGCTTGGTTTAATGCTATGCTGTCACCATCTTGACAGTCTCTGTAATTGTTGAACCAGGGAGCCCTGCATTTTCACCTTGTACTGTGTCCCACAAATCATGTAGGTGGTCTTCATCCCAGCTCAGTTCTCCTAGGACTTCTTAGCTGTCTCATCTCTCATTTCCACAATTCTTATTTTCTACCACCAACAAAGGAATGAAATTGGCATTCTCATTTACAGACATCTTGTAGCTACAGTGAGATTCCATTTGCAAACTAGAAATTATGGACATTTCCACTTCATTGTTTCTGATCATCTGTCCATTTAAAACCAATAGAAATCTGCCTTCACTCTAAGCCCAAAAGGACAAACTCTTGAAGCATTCTACTCAAGTCATCTGATTCTGCTCTTAAGAACTCAACCTTGATATTTTTAAGACCAATGCATGCAAAGCATCATTTTCAGCACCAGGTTAGAGAAGGGCAAGAGGCAGAATCTTCTCTCAGAAGAGTTCACAAACTGGAGTGGAGGCAGACGTGACACAAATAAGGGCATGAAGGAAGCGGCGAGGAAGGGGACTTTGGGCAGATGGAGAAGTTGCAGGCTGAGTCTAGACGCACAGTGAGGACAGTGGCATCATAGTTTGTGAGAGTTGCTTTTAAACTGTCTCAAAGATAAGGAAATGAGCACTCCTTATATATAAAACAGAAGCAACCTACTTCACAGGGCAAGTTTTAAGTGCTGTAGAGAATGCTTGAAAAGTGCCTTGTCTTGGGGGCACCTGGGTGGCTCAGTCGGTTAAGTGTCAGACTCTTGATTTCGGTTCAGGTCATGCATGATCTTAGAGTTGTGAGATCGAGCTCCATGCTGGGCTCCAAGCTGGGCTCCATGCTAAGTATGGAGTCTGCTTAAGAGTCTCTCTTTTCTTCTTCCTCTGCCCCTTCCCACCCCCCCCCAAAGAAAATGCCTTGCCTGATGCCTACCACATGTTAGGGACTTGATAAAAAATATTTTCCCACTAATTACTGTTTTCATAAAAGTGACTGATACATTGCATGAAATGGAAAAAGACTGAAAGTCCCACAGCTCATCATCTGACCAGGCCATCCCAGTATCTACAGCCATGCTTAGCACTGATAAACAAGCTCTGCTTCCAACCCTCGTTCTGCCATTACCTTTGGTGTGTCATCTTGGGAAAAATCACTGAAACTTTGGTATCTTACTTCTCAAATGAGATAGTTAGATTAAATTATTCCTTAGTATTCTTCCAACTCCAAACTTTGATTCCAAGAAGGTTACTTTTTTCCTTTTCTTTTCTTTTTTGTATTAAATAATTTATTTAAAGAGATTCAAAAATCCAACTCTCCAGAGGTAATCCTTATTAAAGTTTGGTAAGTAAATATTCTGAAATTTTCTCAAATGTAATTTGCAGAGTCTTATATACACCATCATCTCATTTCTTTTTTTTTTTTTTTTTTTTTTTAAAGATTTTTTTAATGTATTTATTCAACAGAGNCCATCATCTCATTTCTTAAAACTATGTGTATACAATTCAAAAACTATATAATTACAGACACACACAATTTTATGAAATAAAACCATGGTAAAAATAAGGTTTAGCAAATTACATTTTTTCCTTTATACATTATCACATCTGATCCATTTTCTTTAATGACTTAATAGTATTCAGTTATATGGATCTCTCTGTCTTTCTCCCGACCCCCTACTTCTCATACATAGAAATTTAGGCCATTTCCAAGTAATTGTATTACAAAGAATGTTGGAGTTGACATCTTTACATATATATTTGAACATATTGTTTCAATAGTGAAATTATTTGATATTGAGGTGGTTGGTAAAATACTTATAAACATTTAACAAATTTCTTAGATATCAAATTTCCCTCCGTAAAGTGGTGATTTGTGTTCCCACTAACAGAATCCACCAAAAATGTCCGTTTTCCCCACACTCTCAGGATCAGTGGCTACTTTCAGTATGTTAATATTCTGGCCTGTATGTGGGGCACAAAATGTCTTACTGTTGTTTTATTCAGAATATTTGTATTATTAGTGAAGTGGAATTTTTGTATTAGTTATTTGCATTTCTTCTTCAGTGAACAATTTACATATTTGATTGTTCTTTCATTTAGGATATATCTTTTTTCTTGTTAGTAGAACCTTAAAAAATATATTATGCTATCTATATACTACAAGTATTTCCTCTCAGTGTGTCACTTATCTTTCAATTTTATTTATAGTATTTCTTACCATCCAGATACTTTCAATATTCTTGCAGCCACTCTGTTAAACATTTTGGATTTGATATCATTTTGAGTTTTTTATATTGTTTACAGTACCCTTCCCCAACCCAGAATTTAAAAAAATATTTTGTCTATTGCTATAGTTTGTCTCACAATAGACAAAAATACTTTGTCTGTACTAACACTCTTATTTTATTTTTTTATGTTTTGACAAGTATTCTACCTGGAATTTATCTGTCTGTATGATTTGAGATTTGAATACAGCCCTGTTTTCTTCCAAATGAAGAGCCAATTATTTTAGCTTCATTTATTGATAAACTATCTTGTTTTCCTTGATTCAAGATGTCACCTGTATCACATACTAAATTCTAATATTTATTTGAGTTTCCTTCTGGGCTTTATTTGTGAACAGCTGTTAGACTGTAGAATAAACGTGTGTCTACACTCATGGAGTGATGAGCAGCAATTATACAGCTTTGTGCAGGGATATTGACATAAAGGTCTGAGATGTTCAAAATCAATGTGGGTAGGAATATGTGCATGAATTTATGTGTGCATGGTGGCTCCTGAAGGACATTCTGTGTGCCCTTGCACCAGTTTTGCAAGGGATATAAGATGCAGAAGAGTAAGCTCAGCCATGAACTGACATCATCTAGAGAACTGCAGCTGGGGGAGAAGGGCATATGTCAGTGAGGAGTCCAACCCAGTTCATCCCACTCTCTCAGTCTCTCCCTTCTATGAGGGACTCACCTCCAAATCTGTCAACCTTACATGACGGATTACCATCCCAGCTAGGACAAATCCCTCCTCTCAGAACCAAATCTTGCCTCTTCCACAATCAAAGGAATTTGGAAAAAAATTTCAAAGTCACTTGAACTTTGTGCCCATCTGATGTGGCATTGGGAGACAGAACAAAAATGAGAGTAGGTGTGACTAAAACATAGTACAAGATAATAACCAGGGTTTGAAAAAGAGCTCTGAAATCCCTCCTGTTGTCCAAAGATTCTCCCTTCATAGGAATTTCAGATGGCACATTGCTTCCTTTGGACCTTATATCCCACATTTTAAGGCTCAGGGAACACGTGTAGATGAATAATTTATCTTTATATAGAACCTAAATCTAAATTAAGTTAAATAAATCATCACTTAAAACATTTATTTGTATTCTCCTTCAATTTGCTGCACTTGACTTAAGGATCCAACCAAAAATAAATTCATGACAAATTGATTTAGCGTTGTTAAAATAGCTACTAGGGATGCATTCAAAATAATAAAAAGGCAGTGATGTTGCTGACATAACCATTAATGCAACTACTTAAAAATTTAGAGCACACCAGTGAGAACACACTAATCTAATCAACAGACATTTAGAGAATTGTATTTTAATTTTTCAATAAGTTATTAAAGAATAACATTCTTCTTTCATTCTAATCATTTTAAAAATTCTTAAATTTCAAAATTTTTAGCTCTGAATAGGTGTAGTCTGCTTATAATATTTGTATGTGGTATAGAATATGTGTAACCTGAAAATGAGTTAGTTCCTTGGACTTGAGGGACCTAACTAAATGCGCCTCACACACTGCTAACCGACATGCTGAGGGGCCATTTTCAGCTTCTCTCCAGAGAAATGCCTTAGAATATTTATTTGTGTTAAGATGATACAGCAACAGGGATTTGGGCAAGGGAGGGATTTTAGGAACATATGGTTATGTTTTATATAGGGTTACAATGAGTGAATTGTAGCTGTTACCTGGTCATATTTTCAATAACTAGATAGTACACCTTGTCTTGGTACCTAAAAATTACAAACATCTCCATTTGGGTTAGTTTGAGAAAATGCTCCTGAATAAATTTTCATACTTTATCCATATTTCCAAAATACAATAGCATGCCATAAAAAATATTAACAAATTTTAGTCATGGGCCTCTGAGAACAAGAGAGAATTGGTCACTGTATGTTTCTGGTGGCAATGGGCTGGCATAGTGCCTAGCATCCAGTCTGGGGAAGAAGCTGGTCAGGTCAGACATGAGAAGTTTCACAGGTCCATATTTGAGATCTGAATCCTCAAGGTCTAGTTTTCCTTTCTCTCCTGCCACCTCACACCGTAGAAAGACCTGAATTTTTTGTGAAGGATGACGTTCCCTTTAATATCATGCTATATTTTTTTCTTTTTCCCTCGGTATTCACTTTTTTTTTTTGAGATTGTTGGGCAGTTTGCCTTTTACTGAACTTACCATTCTTCAGAATGTGTGGAAAGACACATCCTTTTGGCTTCCATCTCTACACAGCTAAGCACACATATCATGACTCAGGAACACCACAGAATAAGTGGTAGAAGATATATGGGCAGTCATTACTTCGATGTTTCCACGTGTGGTCAGTAGAAAACACAATTCAGGACATGTACCTGATTGGCATCATGGAAAAATGCCCTGTCTGCTTAAATGTCACCATACCAAAATAGATTATAATGGAGCTCAAACAGAAGTTTTTGGGTTTATTTTCTAGTCCTTACTGATACAGAGCACTAGATAGTATTTTTTCTATTCCACTTAGTCATCTCACTGTATTTTTGTAAGCTTGGTGGTCTTCTACGTAGATTATCTACATGGACTCTACATTTCTACATAGCATTGAGACTCTGGAGGGTTCTAGGGACCAAGATGAAAAGGTCAGTCCTCCCTTTTCCCCCAGTGTACAGACATACTACAACAAATAGCCAGAAAGCATGTACAAAACTAACTGAACACTTCTGAAGACCCAGGGAGATGGTTATTTTATGTCACATGACTTGCACTCTCAACTTATAATGTACAGTTCAAAAAGTTTTATAATTGTTTTTCAGTTTCCAGCATTTTTTTTATATTCTCCAGAAGGCTACTTTGTAAGCATTATCAATTGGGAGTGGGATAGATAAAGAGCAAATGGAAAACACCTGTCTTTGTCCTGTGCCTATGCAGCCATCACCCTCTATTTCAACTGCACATGAGCACTGTGGTATCACCAGACAGGATCTGCACTATCCCTAGTACATATTCCTTCCATTGTCACCTTCAGCCTTTGCCCATTAGAACTATTATCTAACTTGCACTATTCTTTAGGACCTTCCTGATTGTTACTGATAGTTTTCCCCACATGTTCTTTGGTGTCTTTTATTGTCTTTATGTTTTGGAGCTTATGTCTTCCCATTTGTCTCATTAAATAGCTAACATTTATTGGGTACTATGTGGCAGGGACTATTATAATTTAATTATTTTGATTTCTACAGTCACCCTAGAAAGTAGGAAGTGTTACTACTGCATTTTGTATATGAAAAAACTGGGGAAGAGAGAAGTTAGGATTTTAACATGGCACTCTAGTGCCAGAGTCTGGTGCCAAAGTCTTTGCGTTTAACAACAATGCTATAATGCTTCTTTAAAAATTATCCTCTAAAGGAGACCAGGAGCTCCGGGAGCGCACGTGGGGTGGCTGGCGGCTGGGGGCTGGTGGGCCACCTGCACCGGGGAGCGGCCGGACGGCGGACCCGCACCCTCGAGACAGCAGATGAGACCGTGAGCCGGGAGCACGCGCCACCAAGCATCTCACGGAGCTTGGGAACTCCGGTGTGCTCACTGGATCCAGACTGAGACAGGGAGCTGCGCGAGTGCACATGGGGTGGCTGGCAGCTGGTGGGGTTAGAAACAAAAAGGACAGAGATGCACCAGCCCTGGAAGTGAGGGCTGGGACGCCGGGTGTGGGGCGCACATCCCAGGACCCTGCAGGGTTGAGCAGCACCAACAGAAACAGAGTTAAAGTGGCCAGAACATCAGTAGAAAAAGGGCCGCAATCCCTCTGTTCTGTGACAGAGGCTGAATTTAGGCCGCTGCTGCTCTGGCTCTCAGAAGAGGCACAGCAGACAGCGAGGGAGAGCCACCAGAGAAAAAAAGCCTGGAAATACCAGCTCACAGGCTGCCCATCCCCATTCCCCCTTGCAGGGGACACTGAGACTCTACCCAAACAGGGTTTCCTGAGTATCGGCGTGGCAGACCCCTCCCCCAGAAAGCAGGCTGAAAAATCAAGAAGCCCACAACCCAGGGTGCCTGAGTGGTGCAGTCATTAAGCGCCTGTCTTCGGATTAGGGTGTGATCACAGAATTCTGGAAAGGAGTCCCTCATCATGCTTCTCCGCTGGTAGCCTGCTTCTTCCTCTCCAACTCCCCTGCTTGGGTTCCCTTCTTGCTTACTGTCTGTCTCTCTCTTGCAAATAAATAAATAAAATCTTTAAAGAAGAAGCCCACATCCCTAAGATCTCTATAAAACAAGGGCGCACGGCCTGGGTCCCAGTCAATAATTTGGGCTCTGGACAACCCCGCAACCTCTCCTCATCAGAATGATGAGAAGGAGAAGTCCCCAGCAGCAAAGAAAAGATAATGAGTCTGTGGCCTCTGCCACAGAAATAATAGATTTGGATGTATCCAAATTATCAGAAATGGAATTCAGAGCAACAATGTTCAAGATAATGAGTAGGCTTGAAAAAAGTATTAATGAAAATGTTACTGAGAATATAGAATCCCTAAGGGCAGAAATGAGAGTGAATCTGACAGAAATTAAAAATTCTATGAGCAAATGCAATCAAAACTAGAGGCTCTGATAGCCAGGGTCACTGAGGCAGAGGAACGCATTAAGGAACTGAAGGATGGGTTAGTAGAAGAAAAAACGAAAATAGAAGCTGGTCTTAAAAAAAATCCATGCCCACGAATGTAG
>NC_048227.1:38927005-38947130 GCF_002007445.2 Ailuropoda melanoleuca
ATAAACTCCAAATGGATGAAAGACCTCGATGTGATACAGGAATCCATCAAAATTCCAGAAGAGATCATAGGCAACAACCTCTACGTCATTGGCCAGAGCAACCTTTTTCAGCATTGTCCACAATAGCTAAATCGTGGAAGGAGCCGAGATGCCCCTCAACAGATGACTGTATTAAGCAGTTGTGGTCCATATATACAATGGAATATTACTCAGCTATCAGAAAGATCGAATTCTCAACATTTGCTGCAACATGGACGGCACTGGAGGAGATAATGCTAAGTGAAATAAGTCAAGCATAGAAAGACAATTATCATATGATTTCTCTCATCTATGGAACATAAGAACTAGGATGATCAGTAGGGGAAGAAAGGGATAAAGAAAGGAGGGGTAATCAGAAGGGGGAATGAAACATGAGAGACTATGGACTATGAGAAACAAACTGTGGACTTCATTGGGGAGGGGGGAGGGGAATGGGATAGACTGGTGATGGGTGGTAAGGAGGACACATAATGCATGGTGCACTGGGTGTTGTACACAACTAATGGAGCTCGAACTTTACATCGGAATCTGGGGATGTACTGTATGGTGACTAACATAATATAATAAAAAATCATTTAAAATAAAAAATTATCCTCTAAAAATACTCATGGCCACTTCTAGTTTAGCTTTGCAAGTCAAGCTCCATAACAAGCTGGTTGATGATACTTTGGAGGCACGGTGCTTGAAATTCTGGTAAGTGCCAACAGGTGAAGGATGCTGTTGCTATGTTATGGTATTGTCAGTCATTTTCAACTCCAGAAAATTTCCCTAGGTGTTGCCATTTGAATCTGACACTGAAGGAATTGTGTTGTTTGTTCTCAATAAGGGTAGAATTCTCTGTTAAGAGGTAACATTATTAACCAAAATACTTACTAGTTCCATCTTCGTCACAGATTTAAATGAAAACTGTCCATTGAACCTAAAACAGTGCCTGATATATAAATGCGTCCAATAAATATTTTTTAAATGAATGCCAAAAAACAGTGTGAATTTTATAGAAATGCAACCACTCAGGCATGGTTTAAATACTCTTTCTCATTGAAAAGAAACCCTCATGCATTGTTGGTGGGAATGCAAACTGGTGCAGCTACTGTGGAAAACAATGTGGAGATTCCTCAAAAAGTTAAAAATAGAACTACTGTATGATCCAGTAATCACACCACCTGGTATTTATACAAAGAATACAAAAACACTAATTCAAAGGCATACATGTACCCCTTTGTTTATAGCAGCATTATTTACAATAGCCAAATAATGGTAGCAGCCCAAGTGTCCATCGACAGATGAATGAATAAAGAAGGTGTGGTATATATACAGTGGAATATTACTGAACCATAAAAAAGAATGAAACCTTGCCATTTTCAACAACATGGATGGAGCTAGAGAGTATAATGCTAAGTGAGATAAGTCAGTCAGAGAAAGACAAATACTGTATGACTTCCTTCATATGTGAAATTTAAGAAACAAAACAAATGAACAAAGGAAAAAAAGAGAAAACAAAAATAGACTCAACTATAGAGAACAAACTGCTGGTTACTAGAGGAGAGGTGGGGGGGATGGGTGAAATATTTTATGGGGTTTAAGAGTATACTTACTGTGATGAACACCAAGTATTGTATGGAATTGTTGAATCACTGTATTGTACACCCGAAATTAATATAACACTGTATGTTAACTATACTGGAATTAAAATAAAAAATTTAATAAAAATATTTTTTCTCATTGGATTCCAAAATTATCAACTGTTGAGGTTTCTAAATCCATTTACTTTTTCTCTGTCCACGTATGAATACAAATTTGCTATTTTTTAAAAAGATTTTATTTATTCATTTGACAGAGATAGAGACAGCCAGTGAGAGAGGGAACACAAGCAGGGGGAGTGGGAGAAGAAGCAGCAGGCTTCCAGCGGAGGAGCCTAATGTGGGGCCTGATCCCAGAACGCCGGGATCATGCCCTGAGCCAAAGGCAGACGCTTAATGACTGAGCCATCCAGGCGCCCCCAATTTGCCATTTTTTACCTTGGACTTTGCCTATTCACAGTTTCCAGCTGGTCACTTACTACTTGATCATTCTGGAGTTTTGAAAAATTTGGTTACAAATAATGTTAAAGAATATGCTTTATTCTTGACTTAGATAAATATTATTGTCTTTTTAACACCACTTATTTCTCAATGAGGACTTTCTCCTCTACCTGGTACTTCTATGTTTCTTATTCAAAAAGCAAAAATTCTTTTAGTTTTTTATGCAGTTGGTTTGACCAACCACCTCCATGGATGATGGGAAAGTTTTGTAAAGTATAATCCCAGGCGCCCCACTTCCACATGATATATTTCTCCATAGACTTTTTTTTTTGTCTCTTTGAATGGTAGTTATTTTTGGAAAAGCTGTTCACCTGTCTCTCTTTCCAAATATAGTGCTTCAGGATGTTAGCAGTTTCTTTTGTATAGAATATAAATATTTCTCATACAAGTCATAGGCAATGACCAATAGCTTGTTTATTAAACCTAAGAATTTAGGAAAGAACCAATATTGGTTTTATTTCCCTAGGATACATGTGATACAATGACAAGCATTTTAGTTGATGATGTGATGATTTCCATGTGTTCACATGCTTATCATAAAAAAGTATCTTTGTCTTGTACTTTTTATGTTTTCCCAACAATACTTCACACAAGAGTTAGTGCACAGCAGGAATTCAAAAAATGCTTACAAATTAAGTGAGCAGTTTTATTTTTAATAGATTCAAATCACTAAGGATTAGACTTTTTTCTCTTATATTTATGACAAATAGTGAAATATATTAACTTATTTATATTACTAAATAACTCAGCAACAAATTTAAAGTAAAAACTAAGTTTTTTAGATCTTTTATGAACACCTGGAGTACGTTTAATGTTCTTTTGTTTTTGAACGCACTAAAAATACATGTAGATATGACCAATTGAGTTTTCCTTTTTTCTCAACTGAACTCCGTGACTAAAAGATGTATCACCTGTAAGTTCATTTTTATATGCTTTCTTCTATTTTCATAAACAAGTTTTTAATCACAAAAGTAATCCATGGATACTGTAACAAATTTCAAACCGTAAAGAAGGCATGAAATATAAAATATAAGATTCTTCCTTTCACTAATTCCCTAAGGCAGCCCCTCTGCTCCACCTCCACAGATAGAATCTTCTGACTTGGTTCTTCTTATTGCTGTCATTATACTTCTGTTTCTGGGTTTATAAAATTTAGACATTGTCTATTTTTCTGCAGAGGAACTTGAAGAAGTTATCACATTAATTTTCCTTCTACCTCTCTTTCTCAACCACTCAAATATTTTTAGTTATACCTTATCTTTACATTTCTAGGGTTCATAATAACCTAGCAATCTATCTCTATGTCTATTACCTATTTATCTGTCTTTCTGTCCATCTATCTCTATATTCTCTTACATAAATCTAAGTCTTCTGTGCCTTGCCAACAAGATAATTAAAAAAATGAAACCACAAATGGCAATATAATATGAACATGGAAACATTATTCCCTACAGAATTAAATATTATGGTAGAAGCCATAAATGAGAATTTTGTAACAGTAAAACTTTGCCACTCACAGGAGAACCTTCCAAGAATTAAGGCCTAATGAATATTCTTTGAATTTACTGCCATCTTTCTTCTCTATTCTGGATCACATATCAGTATTTCTTATATCCCACACTACAGTCATCCTGAGGTTCTTGTTTTGTTTGATTTTGCTCCTTTCTTGACAAATTAATTTGAAAGTGTAGGACGTATGCATAGTGAACTTCCTAAATTCTTACTTGTCTGGAAATGTGTTTGAAAATCTGTGGTATAAAATTTTAGATTCAAAATATTTTACCTTAAGAACTTCAAAAATATTGCTGAATTTTCCTTGGCATTCACTGGTAGTGATGAGAAATCTCAAGTCGATCTGATTCTATTCTCTTGCAGGTAATCTGTTTGTCTCTCTCTGCTTTTAGAATTTTTCCTTATCCTTCATCAGTGGGATGGATATATGTATAAAGGAATATTTTTCAAAGCTATTTGGCATTTGGTAGACTCGCGACTGAAAACTGAAGACAGAGACATGTTCTTCTTTTATCTCTTTGATTATGTCCCTTTATCCATTGTCATTCAGGAATCCTATTTCTCAGACTTTTTGTTCTAGATTGTTCTATCATCCATATTACTAGCTCACAGTTTACCAGGTAAGTAATCAGGTGTGTGCATTTAATAATTTATTCTATCCAATGAGTATGTCTTAATTCGATAATTATATACATATTTTTTCAAGGCTCCTTTTTTCTTCATTGTACTCCCACATACACTTTTTATAAAGCAGTGTGTTTTTATAAATATAACAGATTTTTTAATTTTCCAGATAATAGACTTTTTAAGAAGTTCGCTTCTGGTACCTGAATTATCTTTGCTTTCTCCAAGGACAGTTGTTCCGTTTGTTCATTATGGAGCTTCTTTCTCATGCTAATAATGTTCTTTGAAAGTCTGGAGATCCTTGGTGATTAAATCATGTTGAATAAAGAAATTTTGTTGCTTGGTATGAATGACTGAAAAGGGTCTTTTTCAAATATGGGAAATCCATTTTCTTAAAGGATCTTTCTTTTGATTAGGTGGGCTCACCATAGACTTTGTGTGATGGCACAGGGCATTTCAATGAGCAAATCATGGGCAACAGAAAGGCAGGCTAGGATCTCCAGAATTGCCAAAGTTGGTGGGGGGGAACCTAACTCTAGTAGTGGAGTGCTTTACTATTTTAGTCTTGGATGTGGTTACTTATGCCTTTCTTTCCTCCCTCCCTTTTTCCCCCCCTTCTTTATTTTTTCTCTCTTTTTGAAGTCTGGACTTAATTCAGGCACTGCTATGCTTTTTTGCTTGCCACAAAACCTCTGATGTCTTGTACTATAATTTTCTCTGCTGTGATTTCTCCATCAGTCCCATACCAGCTGAAACATGTCAAAATGTCCAGTCCATTGATGGCACTTCTTCTGTTTTACAATATTATTTTTGGTTTATTCTTTTAGAAAGATATCCTCCTACAAAAGCAAAAATGAACTATTGAGACTTCATCAAGATAAAAAGCTTCTGCACAGTAAAGGAAACAATCAACAAAACTATAAGGCAGCCTATGGAATGGGAGAAGATATTTACGAATGACATATCTGATAAAGAGTTAATATCCACAATCTATAAAGAACTTATTCAAACTCAACACCCAAAAAACAATAATCCAGTTAAAAAATGGGCAGAAGACATGAATAGGTAGTTTTCCAAAGAAGACATCCAGATGGTTCACAGACACATGAAAAGATGCTCAACATCACCCACCATCAGGGAAACGCAAATCAATACCATGATGAGATACCACCTCACACCTGTCAGAATGGCTAAAATTAACAACACAAGAAACAACAGGTGTTGGTGAGGTTGCAGAGATAGGGGAATCCTCTTAAACTGTTGGTGAGAATGCAAACTGGTGCAGCCACTCTGAAGAACAGTTTGGAGGCTCCTCAAAATTTTAAAATAGAACTACCCTACAATCCAGCAATTACACTACTAGGTATTTACCCAAAGGATACAAAGATACAGATTCGAAGGGGTACATGCACCTCGATATTTATAGCAACAGTAACTACAATAGCCAAACTATGGAAAGAGCCTAAAAGTCCACAGACTGATGAATGGATAAAGAAAATGTAGTCTATACATACAATGGAATAATATTCAGCCATCACAAGAACAGGGATAGGGCTAGAGTATATTATGCTAAGTGCAATAAGTCAGAGAAAGACAAATACCATATAATCTTGCTCATATGTGGAATTTAAGAAAGAAAATTAGATGAACATATGGAAGAGGGAAAAGGAAAAAAGGAGAGAGGGAAACAAGCCATAAGTGACTCCTAATGATAGAGAAGAAACTGAGGGTTGATGGAGGGAGGGGGGTGGGAAATGGGCTAGATGGGTGATGGGTATTGAAAAGGGTGCTTGTTGTAATGAGCACTGAGTAGGTGATGAATTCTACTGAAGTCTACTTCAGAAACCAATACCGCACTGTATCTTAACTGACAAAATTTAAGTTAAAAAAAATATATCCTCCTGTCATTTCAATGGAATTTGGAGTGTGGGATGGAAGGTGGGAGAGGAAGATAGATCCCTGTGCTCAAACTGGTAGTTTGAGCAGGGAGCCTGTAGATCATTTAGAAGTGTGAACCATTTTGTGTTAAAGTAAATGGACTAAGTTCACAACACATCCTTAGTTTTCACTCGGGTGTGGGCTTTTCCAAAGTCCCACTTTCCCTCCAAAGAGCATGAAAAAGAAAAGTAGTTTTAACAAATATAATGAATGTTAAGCATTTCCAACAACCATTTATGAATTAATATTTGAATATTGGAAGGCAGATTAATAGCAATAAAGATGATTAAAAACTTTCATGACAATTTACTTCTCTTCCTCTACTAAGTTACATTTGACATCTTTTGGCTTAGATTATAGTAGCACCTTCTGAAGAAGAGCCATGTTTTCTACATAAATCAAACTACAAAAAAAAGCTAACTCCCTGAATAACAATATGATCAGTGTTGTTTATTAGGATCCTAATAGTTTCCTTAAGTAGGTCACCACAACTGACATTTTCTGTATCGTTTCCCTTTACAAGAGGGAATGTTTACTCTTGTAAAGCTTCTGATCCTGCAGTCAGGCCAATAATTGGCTTTGTGTATCATTTCTATGTTGAAAAAATTAATTAATCTTGGTCCTATGCTCAAGGACCCAATCTTCCTCACAAATTTACATTGTGTGTGTGTGTGTGATTGATACTTTATTTCCTTCCAGAAGTATTAAAATGCAGAATAGTATGAAAGGCACAGCTCTCACAAAACTGTGAAACCATGAAAACAATGTAAGAAATACAGGATTCAGGCTCTGAAAGAGAGGAAAGTTTTGGGAGAGATAGTCATGGGAATTACACAGAAGACTGCACTAAGGGAAGTTCTACCCTTGATCGCACACAGTAAAGCACCACATGGGTAGTCGTTTCCCAGAGCTGATGAAAGACCTCTGTGCAAGAGGATAATAGCCAGCCAAGGAGGAGGGAGCTGCTCATGCCCCATCCATACTGAGCATCACCTCGAGGGTCAACAATGTGCGTGCATGTGAACACACACATACCCACAAGCGTGTGTGTGCGTGTGCACATGCAGAACACATGTAGCATAAATACTCTCTGTCAAGAGGTTTTAACATCAGTTTTATTGAAGATCCTCTCAGCAGTTCAGCAGTCTCCCCTTCCTGCCAGAGTACCCGAGGAACTTATTTTTATATCTGAACCCATGAGCACTTTGGGAGAGAGAGTGCTCATGATAACTAAAGAAATTTTGAATAGTATTTGTGTGAAAATAGGAAGAAAACATCTGAAGGAAATTATAGTGAACATATTGATTGAGCAGAGTTTCCAGGACTGTTTTCTAAGTCATTTTCCTGAGAACAGAAGATGAAGAATGTCAAGGGAGACACCCAGTGAGAACTTGCAAGGAGATGAGATGAGGTGGTTATTGAATTGAGCAACAGACAGAAGCACCAGAATGATCTGAATAGAAACTGTTCGTTGGATTGAATCATGGAATTTTAAATTAAGCTAAATTTAGTGTGTGAAAATCATTGAATTTGGAGCACTGCCAAGTGTTGATTAATTCTAGTCAAAGTGTTTAAAATTTTCTCTTCTGAATTAAATGAAAAGCACTCACTTGTTCATGTTGAGGGCTGAGTATGTCCAAAACATTAAAAGTTTTAAATGTCTAAAAAGTTCATGGTAAATTTATTTAGGTCATCTCATTTAGTTAACTATTTTTCCAGTTAGCATGATGGTATTCTAGAAAAGGTCCCCACTCCAGAGTCAGGATCCCTGAGTTGTGCTTCTGCTACTGCTGCCATCTTGCTCATTCACTCACCTCCCTGGGCTTCCAGGTCCTTGTCCATAAAATAAAGAGTTTAGACGGGGCCAGCTGTAAGGTTTCCTGAAGCTCCAAAAATCTGAGATTAGAGCAAACTTGAATAAATGACCTTTCTGTGTGGTGTTCACCCATGAGAGGAAAAGAGTATACATGGATATGAAGTCTGGTGCTTATGAAAGGTATTTAACCTCCTTTAGCTTCAGTGACTTCCTTTTTAAAACAGACACAAGGACGCCAGAATGGTTCAGTGGGTTAAGCATCTGCCTTTGCCTTAGTTCATGACCTTGAGATCCTTGGATTGAGCCTCAGGCTCCCTGTTCAGTGGGGAGTTTGCTTATCTCTCTCCCTCTGCCCCTCCTCCTGCTCATGTTCTCTCTGTCTCAAATAAATAAATAAAAACATTTTTGAAAATAGACACAATTTTGTGTTTCTCCATTGCAGAATTCATGTAGCTGCTATTCCTTCAAGGAAGTAGAACATAACCCCCCACGTGTTCACGTGTTTAGGTATAGTGACTTCCTTCCAAAGAATATAGTATGGACAGAGAGGGTAAAGAATAACTTAAAGGGGAGAAAGCTGAAAAACACAACTTCAGCCAGGTGATCAAAATTAACATTAACAATGATAAGTCATACCGATAAGATACATCCCTGCTATGATACTATGAGAACTACACTATACTTCTGAGTTTTTTCCTCCCAGAAAGTCATAATACCAACCCAGTCATAAGAAAAATCTCATAAAAATCTCAATTGGTGGACATTCTATAAAATACTTGACCAATATCCCTCAAAAGTGTCAATATCTTAAAAAACAAAGAGAATCTGTGAAACTGTCAAAGCCAAGAGGAACTTAAGTAGACATGACTGCAAATATAATGTGATATCCTGGGTGGGATCCTGGGACAGAAAAGAATTTCAGATAAAAGCAGAGGACTTTGGTTAAAATATCAAAAATATGGATTTTAGTTAATAATACTGTGTTCATTAATTGTGGTTCATTAATTGTGGCTAATATTCCATACTAATATAAAATATTAAGAATAGATTAAACAGGGTGTGAGGTATCTGTAGTATCTAAATCTTGAACTAGGTCTAAGAGAAGTCATCCCCTAGTTCTCATTTATGAGCCTACATCTGGCCCATGAGGGCACTCACACATCTCTGGCTCCAATAAGCTCTGATACCTTACATTGAACCAATGCAATTCTCTCATTTACATGCCCTGCTCTTAAAGTGGCCTGCCAGAGTCCCACTTCCTTTAGATTTCTTCATGTGTGAGTAAGACAGCAGTCCCTGTGTTGATCAAGCTCCCAAAAGTCTCAGAGGACCTGCTGAACCTCCTTTCCCTAAGCTTAGAGTTAGGGATATGTTCCCCTTCCTTATGCTGACTAGGGGGAGAGGTGGCAAAACAGGATCACAGCAGACTAACAATTCTCTCCTCAAATTCTCTCCTATGCTTAAAGCCTTTTTTATTGTCCTAATTTTTTTAAAGGCTGTTCAACTAGGGGTTGGAAAATACTGGTTTTTTACCACACGCTCTTTGTAAGTCCTCCTGGTATTTGTGCACTTTGTATTGTGCTATTATTTGCCTTGGGGTCTTGGCCAAAACCAAGACTCAAATAGTTCTTTTTGTGCATGTTCTTATGAAAGGAGTTAAACATGACCACAGAGTACCAGGCACATCTGCCAGACACTGCAAAATCTGGATCACAGTAGAAGAGGAAGTTAAGATCTAACCCTAAGTAGGCAATCAAATTTCCTAATCATAAGTAGCACAATTCTAAAGAAGCCTAGCCAATTGTCCTTTCATCAGAACAAGTTGTAGGGATGTGGGTTACCCAAAGAAGAAATGGAAAGTCTATGGAGAGATCCAGATTCACAGAGGCAAACAGCAGAGGAGGGAAAACTAAAGGAATAATTATACTCTCAAACCATTTCAACTGTACACAGCCAACCCTCAAGATGAAGTCTTTTGTGTTTTAACTAGCAATATAGAAGCAACCCAAAGGCTAATAATCATCATAACTAACACAGTTTTTATTATATGACAGACATTTCTCTAAGTGAATTTACATGTACCAACTCATTCTATCCTTATAGCAACCCTATGACACAGGCATTTTTATCTCAGCTGAGTCACAGAGATAGTAAGCACTTTGCACAAAGTTGTCCAGCAAGCAAATGTTGGAGCTAAGATTTTTAATCAGGCAGTCAGGCCCCAAAGACTATTCTTAATCCTGACTCTAATGTTATGGTTCTTTGAGACTATAATAATTTGATCGACTCATTTCATTTTTTAAAAATTTCTCCACTAATAGTTTATAGCCATTAAAATTTAAGTAAACAAAATCAAGCTTCAGCCAGTAGTTCTGGAGTTCTTGACACTATCATCAGTATTCTAGAAGAATACAAATATGGGTAAGACATAGCATCTGTCCTCAAAGAACTTACAGTTGAATTGAAGGTCAGTAATGGCTAAGAAAGAATAGATGTGCCTTGATCTCCATTGTAGCATGAGATTTTCTTTTTTTTTAAGTCACACAAGATTTTATAAGGACCATGTGAAGAATTAACAGGGTGCCGTAACATGGGGAAGTGAACACCTCTTGTCTCATGCTCACACAGAGCAGGTGCTCACTTAGTATCCATTGACTGAATAAGTGAATGCATGCAGTTCAGAGGAAAGAACACTCAGTTGGGGCTATTTTGGATCATAAAACAAGCTGTTGTGATCTTCATTTTCTATGAGGATATTGAATAGCAGATTGCTTAATACCTTGCCCAAGTTTACATAAGTTTGAGGAAGCAGAACTGAGATTCACCCTGCATCTGTGTGAGACACCGTCTCTTTGTCCACTGTGCTGCCCTCTGGGCAGGAGGGAAGCCATCTTTAGGGAAGGGAGCAATAGCAGCAAAGCAAGGGCAGCCATGAAGGACTTAGCAGGTTTGCAGGAGTGTTGGGGCTGAGAATGCATGGAGTTCATGAGCAGTGAGAGGGAAATGAGGTCCCACAGGCAAGTAGGGCCTTTACAGTGGGACTGTGGCAGCCAGACTAAGGATTTGACATTGTGAACTGCAGGGAGCCACTGAAGGTGTATGGGCAGGTGGCACCATGGATCTAGAAGACATCCCCTGGATAAAGTGGAGAATTGATCCAGAGAGGAAAATAAGAAGCACAGAGGAGGCTAGTCCAACAGCCTCATCCTCATAGTGAACACTAGTGGTCGTTAAAGAAAGAAGGAGCAGCAGCAGTATCATCTCAAAGTAATAGTTAAGCTGTGCAAAGACTAAAAGGCAAATGATAAATGCATTACAAAGACGAGTATTTGACAGAAGCAACAGGCATCTCTAGTGTTAAGTCAGAGACTGCAGAATAATAAATACTTGGCTCTGTTCTGAGGTGGGACAGTGACTCATACATATATGTCTTGGAGAATTGTAGCCCTACTTTGGTATAGAAAAATAGAGGGGGAAGAGCATGATTAGAATTTTCTAGAATTATTACTTAGAAATAGAAACATAGCAACAGCAATTTGCCCCTCATTCTTTTTTTGTACACGGGTCAGCACTTGACAATTCAAGAGTTTAGCAGAGTGAAGGAAAAGATTGACAATGAGGACCAAGGGAGAGCCCCACATGTCTGATTATATCTAGCAAGTTTGGTTCACATGCTTGTTTCTGTTTTCTCCCCTCTTCAAGTGTCCTTGAGGACAAAGCTGAGCCCTGCATTTCCTTTGTAACCTCTAACGGGCTCAAGGCACAGCAAGAGCTTAATAATTGCTTCTTCAAAGGGGATAATGAACCACAGACAAAAAAGAAGTTAGCAGTTAAAAGGACAGTATGACATTTTAGAACATGAGTAACATTTACGTAAAAGGGGTCTTATTCTCTCCTTGTCAGAAAAATGTCCCCAAACTGTCACTTACATATGACTAGGATACTCAGAGGCAAGAACATTTAATGCTTGGACTGTGAGAGAAATACTGCCCCCCTTTCCAAAAGAGACACACTTTGAGGGTAGGAAGGGTGAGGGGAGACAATGAGAAAAAAGTAGATAGGGTGAGACTTCTTTTCCTTCTTTACATAGTGCCCAAGTTGACTGAAGCAGAGAGAAGATGTTGGCAACCTCATTCCAGATGCATAGACTGTTTAAGCAGGGGTCTCTTACCAATGCTCAGAAACTTCCCAAACATAGGTAGAAATATTATGATCCAATTTCTTATAGAGACATACTCATCACACAAATCTGGAAATTTTCCAATATCACATAAATTGTTAAATTCCTTCCCAACTATGCCCACATATCATCTGTCTTCCATTTGGACGCTATTTTTTGTAATTTGTGTTGCCAATAAATGGTTTTTCATATATATTTACAGAAACATTTTCTAAAAGTATCTGATGTCTTTGAATATTATTTATTTTAGCAAATATTCATGGAGTGCCTACTTTTTCCCAAGTATTGTGCCAGGTGTTGAGAAACAAAACTATTCAGACTCAGTCCCTACCTACAAATAATTCAGCTTAGTGGGGGAGACTGACACATCTCAGATAACTATTCAACAACACGGCAAGCACGGTAATTGTGGTTTTCATAAGGGTAATCAGGAGAAAAGCCTAACCTGATCTGAGTGGACTTAGGGAGAGGGGAGGACGGGGAAGTTTTCTAGAGCTCACAATGCTTGAACAGATATTTAAATGATGGAGTCTTAAAAAAAAAAGTAAATGAAAAGAAGGGATGTAGGTGGAGTTGTGTAATGAGCAGAAAGAAGATCGTAAAGATTAGCACAGAGGTACGAAACAACATGGCATATATGACAAAATACATGTAGCTGCTGGGGCCATAATCTTTGGGCAAGGAGCAGAAGGACTTGGAATTAGAGGCAAATCAAGCCACACACAAAGGATCTTGAGAGCCTTGCTAATGGGCTGGGACTTTATCCTATCGTGGTAGACAAAGAGCCAATGAAGACTTTCAAACAGGTTAATGATATGATCCAATTTGTTTTTAAATAAGTCCTTCTAGCATTATCAGTGTGTGGAATGTTTGAAGAGGACAAGAAGGAAGACGGAGATTAGCTTCTAAGTAGTAGTTGAGGCTACACAGAATGTAGGCAGTGAGTAAAGGGATAGGCAAAAAGAAATAGGGGGAAATTTTAAGAAAAAGCAATGGAAATTGGTGATTAACTTGATATTGAGGTAAGGGAAAGGGAAAAGTCAAGACTTCAAAATGGATGCTAAAACCAAGACTACAAAAGGCAAGGATGGGAGGAGAGGGGTGTTGAATTGAATTAATGTGTGTTTGAGGTGCCTCTGGGACATCTTTTTTTTTTTTAAGATTTTATTTATTTATTTGACAGAGATACAGACAGCCAGTGAGAGAGGGAACACAAGCAGGGGGAGTGGGAGAGGAAGAAGCAGGCTCCCAGCAGAGGAGCCTGATGCGGGTCTCGATCCCAGAACTCTGGGATCACACCCTGAGCCAAAGGCAGACGCTTAACGACTGAGCCACCCAGGCACCCCAACCCCTCTGGGACATCTGAATGGAAATATCCAGCAAGTTGGAAAAATGGATATGAAGTTTGAAGCAGATTCCAGGCTGGAGATATAATCTGGAGTCAGTTAACCACTTCTGCTTGCAATCCACCATAAATATCCTGCTTACAAATGCTGTGCAAATTCACTCTCCTTCGTTTGAAAATGGTATGTGACTGGTTCATGATGACATTCATACTTAGTTCTCTTAGGGTTTTGTGAGACTATGGTGCTCTTAAATAACATAAATTCTAAAAGAAATGCCCATTGATAAAGAAAACAGTAACTATCTCATGCACTCATTTGGAGAAGAGAGCCTGAAGATGTAATTATTAGGGAGCTGTCTCTATTTCTCTAAAACACAGTGTCGGGTGGGGCTAACCATGATTTTACTGACTACGTAGCTGGATGTTGATAGAATCAAAGGAAATAATGCAATCTCAAAGGTTTTTACTGTTGATTGACTTGAAAAATACCAAGATGTTTCATAGTTTCTATTTAGGCATCTAGCTACTTACAAATCCTTAATTTCTTTCATAGACAACATGAGAATATTATATCAAAGAAACTGAAACTAGGAAAAGAATTAAATCTGCAGCAGCTTTTTGTCATGTATTCAGAAGCCCAAACTTCATTAGGCACTGAATGTGTCCTCTGGGACTCTCCATTAAGTCATCAGTGACACCGGATCTAGAACTCCAAATGGAGCCTGGTTTCTATAACATCGGAGCATTGAACTAATTCAATTGTAAGGGCAAAATGCCAGAGGCTAAAAGGATTTGAAGGCTAGGAAAAATTATAATTAGATAAACTGCCAGACTTAAAATATGAACAATCATTATTACCAAGAATATGAGAGATGCAAACCTAGGAAAAACAACCTTTGTCATTGGGAACTGGATGACATTGCTGTCCAATGTTAAAGCCACGTGGAATGAAGTTAACATTCCCTTGGTTCCACTCAATTTTATCATACACATCATCACCCAACTTGGCACTCTACAAAATCTCACTAATTTTCTCTAGTTTTCCATGGTGTCAATAGAGTTTTTATTTATTTATTTCATTTTTGTGCTTATTTTATATATCTGGTCACTACTATGCCCTCTGTGTTTTTCTGCAACTGTGTTGTGTTGGCTTCCATTTTCAGCTGCCCCTTAGAGTGTTTCACAAAATATCCTACAGAAAGCTCTCTTTGCAGAACAAGGGGGGGAGACAGGATTTTGTGGTCAAGTAAAAATGGGAAATACTGTCTGTATTTTCCTCTTGGAGATTCAAAATGAATATTAGCTGACTAAGAGCGCTGCAAAAATGAAAACTGCTTAAACTTTTAAATCTAGTTTAAACTTATTTGGTCACAGACCCTTTCTCTTGGGACAACTTTTAACTGCCTCAGACACTGGTGGATCTACTGTGGAAATTAACCCCAGAGGATGGAAGCCTCACACTAAACATTAATAAGTGAGAACTGGATAAATGTTTTAATATAATTCTGTCTGTTATTCTGTTTGTATCTAGAGAGCAGAGGAATGATAATAAGGAAACCTGAGTTTCATCCCGGAATGTGTGGCATTAAGCATATTATTTTACTTCTTTTTTCCTCACAGGGTGATGTTGTGACTACAGTGAGTCAATACATATTCAAGTATTCCGGGAAATAACAGATGTTATTTATTAAGTGCTCACTGTGTGCCAGTATTATGCTAAACACTCTAAAACATCACTTTTAAAAATTCTCATGATGACACATAAGAACAAAGTTTGCATCTCTCCTATTCTCGGTAATAATGATTGTTCATATTTTAAGTCTGACAGATTTTCTAATTATCCTTTTTCCTATCCTTCAAATCTCTTTAGTCCATGGTACAATTATTAGTGTAAGTTTATAGACTTAAAAAATGAGGTTTGTAGAGGGAAGTAACAAACCCAAAGTCAACTAGCTAGAAAGTGACCCAGGAGTTTTTTATTTTATTTTAAGTTTTTATTTAAATTCCCATTAGTTAACATAGTGTAATATTTGTTTCAGGTGTGCAATACAGAGATTCAACACTTCTATGCAACACCCAGTGCTCATCAGGACGAGTGTCCTCCCACATCCCCCAACACACCTCCCTTTTGTAACCAACAGTTTGTTCTCTATAATTAAGAGTTTGTTTCTTGCTTTGCTCTCTTTCTCCCCCTATGATAATTTGCTTTGTTGCTTAAATTCCACGTATGAGTGAAATCATATGGTATTTGTCTGTCTCTGACTGAATTATCTCACTTAGCATAATACTCTCTAGCTCTCTCCATGTTGTTGCACATGCCAAGATTTCATTTTTTGTTCTTCTTTTTTTTAATGTTTTTAATTATATTATGTTAGTCACCATACAGTACATCCCTGGTTTCTGATGTAAAGTTCTATGATTCATTAGTTGCGTATAACACCCAGTGCACATGCAATACGTGCCCTCCTTACTACCCATCACCAGTCTATCCCATTCCCCCACCCCCTCCTCTCTGAAGCCCTCAGTTTGTTTCTCAGAGTCCATAGCCTCTCATGCTTCATTCCCCCTTCTGATTAACCCCCTTTCTTTATCCCTTTCTTTCCCTACCGATCTTCCTATTTCTTATGTTCCATAGATGAGAGAAATCATATGATAATTGTCTTTCTCTGCTTGACTTATTTCACTTAGCATTATCTCCTCCAGGGCCGTCCATGTTGCAGCAAATGTTGAGAAATCGTTCTTTCTGATAGCTGAGTAATATTCCATTGTATATATGGACCACAACTTCTTAAGCCAGTCATCTGTTGAAGGGCATCTCAGTTCCTTCCATGATTTAGCTATTGTGGACAATGCTGCTATGAACATTGGGGTGCATATGGCCCTTCTCTTCACTACGTCTGTATCTTTGGGGTAAATACCAAGGAGTGCAATGGCTATGTCATAGGGTAGCTCAATTTTTAACTTTTTAAGGGACCTCCACACTGTTTTCTGAAGTGGCTATACCAACTTGCATTCCCACCAACAATGTAGGAGGGATTCCCTTTCTCCACATTCTCTCCAGCAAATGTTGTTTCTTGCCTTGTCCATTTTTGCCATTCTAACTGGCATAAAGTGGTATCTCAAGGTGGTTTTGATTTGAATTTCCCTGATGGCTAATGATTTTGAACATTTTTTCAAATGTCTGTTAGCCAATTGTATGTCATCATTGGAAAACTTGTCTGTTCATAACTTCTGCCCATTTTATGATGTGTTTATTTGTTTGTCACACATTGAGTTTGAGAAGTTCTTTGTAGATCTTGGATACCAGTCCTTTATCTGTAGCATCATTTGCAAATATCTTCTCCCATTCCGTGGGCTGCCTCTTAGTTTTTTTGACTGTTTTGTTGGCTGTGCAGAAGCCTTTCATCTTGATGAAGTCCCACAATTTCATCTTATCTTTTGTTTCTCTTGCCTTTGGAGATGTGTCATGAAAAAGGTTGCTCTGGCTGATGTCATGGAGGTTGCTGCCCACATTTTCCTCTAGGATTTTGATGGATTCCTATCTCACATCGAGGTCTTTCATCCATTTGGAGTTTATCTTTGTGTATGGTGTGAGAGAGTAATCAAGTTTCATTCATTTGCATGTAGCTGTCCAAATTTCCCAGCACCATTTTTTGAAGAGACTGTCCTTTTTCCACCGGATGTTTTTTCCTGCTTAATCAAAGTTTAGTTGCCCAAAGAGCCGAGGGTCCATTTCTGGGTTCCCTATTCTGTTCCATTGGTCTATGGGTCTGTTTTTGTGCCAGTACCATGCTGTCTTTGTGATCACAACTTTGTAGTACAGCTTGAAATCCAGCATTGTGATGCCCCCAGCTTTGTTTTTCCTTTTCAACAATTCCTTGGTGATTCATTGCCTTTTCAGGTTCCATACAAATTTAAGGACTATTTGTTCGAGTTCTTTGAAAAATGTCTTTGATGTTTTGATCAGGATGGCATTGAAAGTGTAGATTGCTCTGGGTAGCATGGACATTTTCACTATGTTAATTCTTCTGATCCATGAGCATGGAATATTTTTCCGTCTTTTTGTGTCTTCTTCAATGTCTTTCAAGAGTGATTTATAGTTTCTAGAATATAGATCCTTTACGTCTCTGGTTAAGTTAATTCCAAGATAACGTATGGTTTTTGGTGCTATTGTACATGGAACGGATTCCCTAATTTCTCTTTCTTCAGTCGCATTGTTCGTGTATAGAAATGGAACAGATTTCTGAGCATTGATTTTGTATCCTGCCACATTACTGAATTGCTCTATAACTTCTAGTGGTTTAGGAGTGGATTCTTTTCGGTTTTCCATATAGAAAAGCTGTCAGAGAGACAGTTGGACTTCTTCTTTGCTGATTTTGGCACCTTTGATCCCTTTTTTGTCGTCTGATTGCTGTTGCAAGGACTTCTAGTACTATGTTGAATAATAGTGGTGAGAGTGGGCATCCTTGTCGTGTTCCTGATCTTAAGGGAAAGGCTTCCACCTTTTCCCCATTGACAATGATATTTGCTGTAGGCTTTTCATAGATGTTTTTTATGAGATTGAGGAATGTACCCTACACTCTGAATGTTTTTAATCAGGAAAAGATGCTGTATTTTTGTCAAATGCTTTTTCTGCATATATTGAGAGTCTCATATGATTTTTGAATTTTTCTTTCTGGATAAAACCTAAGACACTGATCAGTTTGTGAATGTTGAACCACCCTTGCATCCCAGAGATGAATCCCACTTGGTCATGATGGATAATCCTTTTTTTTTTTTTTTAAAGATTTATTTATTTATTTGACAGAGATAGAGACCGCCAGCGAGAGAGGGAACACAAGCAGGGAGTGTGGGAGAGGAAGAAGCAGGCTCATAACGGAGGAGCCTGATATGGGGCTTGATCCCATGACGCCGGGATCACGCCCTGAGCTGAAGGCAGACACTTAACCGCTGTGCCACCCAGGTGCCCCATGATGGATAATCCTTTTAATGTACTGTTGGATTCTATTAGCCAGGATCTTGTTGAGGAATTTGGCGTCCATGTTCATTAGGGAAATCAGTCTGTAGTTCTCCTTTTTGATGGGGTCTTTGCCTGATTTGGGGATCAAGGTAATATTGGCCTCATAGAATGAGTTTGGTAGCTTTCTTCTGTTTCTATTTTTTGAAATAGCTTTAGGAGAATAGGCATTATTTTTTCTTTGAATGTGTGGTAGAATTCCCCAAGAAAACCGTCTGGGCCTGGAGTTTTGTTTTTTGGAAGGTTGTTTATCACTGACTCAATCTCTTCATAATTAATTGGCCTGTTTAAAAAATCAATTTCTTCCTGTTTCAGTCTTGGTAGTTTATAGGTTTCCAGGAAGGCCTCCATCTCTTCCAGATTGCTTAATTTATAAGCATAAAGCTGTTGATAAAAGTTTCTAATAATCCTTCCAATTTCTTTAGTGTTTGTTGTGACCTCACCTTTTTCATTCATAATTTTATTAATTTGGGTCCTTTCTCTATTCTGTTGGATAAGTCTTGCCAGTGGTCTGTCGATTTTATGGATTCTCTCAAAGAACCAGCTTCTAGTTCTGTTGATCTGCTCTACTGTACTCCTGGGTTTTTTTTGTTTTTTTTTTTTAAGATTTTATTTATTTATTCGACAGAGATAGAGACAGCCAGCGAGAGCGGTAACCCAAGCAGGGGGAGTGGGAGAGCAAGAAGCAGGTTCTAGCCGAGGAGCCTGATGTGGGGCTCGATCCTATAACTCCGGGATCACGCCCTGAGCCGAAGGCAGATGCTTAACCGCTGTGCCACCCAGGTGCCCCNCCTGTACTCCTGGTTTCTAATTCATTGATTTCTGCTCTAATCTTGGCCAACTGCTTCCTTGTCCATGGATTAGGTCTGTCCCTCTGTTGCTGTTCCAGCTTCTTAAGGTGAGAATATAGAAACTGCATTTTAGATTTTCTATTCTTTTGAGTGAGGCTTGGATGGCTATGTATTTCCCCCTTAGGACTGCCTTTGCAGTATCCCATAGTTTCTGGACCATTGTGTTTTCATTCTCGTTGGTCTCCATAAATTGTTTAAATTGATATTTGATTTCCTGGTTTATCGAATCATTCCTGAGCAGAATGGTTCTTAGTCTCCAAGTGTTTGAGTTTCTTCCAAGTTTTTCCTTGTGGTTGAGTTCCAATTTCAAAGTTTTGTGGTCTGAGAATATGCAGGGTATAATTTCAGTCTTTTGGTATCAGTTGAGACCTGTTTTGTGTCCCAGAACATGGTCTATTCTTGAGAATGTTCCATGGGCATTAGAATAGAATGAGTATTCTTTGGTTCTGGGGTGTAGTGATATATACATATCTATGAGGTCCAATTCGTCGAGTATGACATTCAAAGCCCTTATTTCTTTGTCGATTTTTTTGCATGGATGTTCTGTCTATTTCTGATATTGGAGTGTTGAGGTTCCCTACTATTAATGTATTTTTATCTATATGTCTCTTTTTTCTGGTTAAGTGTTGGCTTGTGTATCTTGCTGCTCCTCTGTTGGGGGCATATATATTTATAATTGTCATATCCACTTGTTGGATACATCCTTTAAGAATAATATAGTG
>NC_048227.1:38947392-38986784 GCF_002007445.2 Ailuropoda melanoleuca
TGAGGGATATGATTTTAATGATGCCATGTTGCCAGTAAAGTCTTTCTTTGTATCAACTGTGCCTTTCTGTTCTGTATCACTCTTGGGGCCTTTTGAATTTTATAGAAGCTCCCTTAATATCTCCTGTAGGGCTGGTTTCGTGGTTACGAAATTGGTCAATGACTGGCAATTCTGGAAGGTCTTTATTTCTCCATCAATTCTGAATGACAGCTTTGTTGTGAATGACAGCCTTGGTTGCATGATTTTCTCTGAAAGAGCTTTAAAAATGCCCCCCCAACCCTTTCTCTCATTCCAGGTCTGTGTAGACAATTCTGATACCTTTGCCTTGGTATGTGAGAAATTTCTTTGCCCTGGTCACCTTCAATACTGTATCCTTGGATCTAATATTTGTGATTTGCACTATGACGTGACGTGGCGTAGGTTTGTCATGTTTGAGCTTGGATGGGGTCCTCTCTGCCTCTTGGACACAAATGTTTGTTTCCCTCACTAGATTAGGGAAGTTTTCAGCTACAATTTGTTCAAATATCTCTTCTAGACCTCTGTTTTTCTCCACCCCTTCAGGGATGCCGATGATTCTGACATTGGATCGTTTCATAGAGTCAGTAATCTCCCGTAATCTACATTCGTGGGCGTGGATTTTTTTAAGACCAGNTTGGATTTTTTTTTATTATTATATTATGTTAGTCACCATAGAGTACATCCCTGGTTTCTGATGTAAAGTTCAATGATTCATTAGTTGCGTATAACACCCAGTGCACCATGCCATACATGCCCTCCTTACTACCCATCACCGGTCTATCCCATTCCCCCACCCCCCTCCCCTCTGAGGCCCTTAGTTTGGAGCACAACTTCTTTTTTTATATATATATATGTATTTTTTGAGATTGGATTTTTTAAGTCCAGATTCTATATTGGCTTTCTCTTCTACTAACCCATCCTCCAATTTGCCGATACGTTCTTCTGCCTCATTCACCCTGGCCTTCAGAGCATCTAGTTTTGACTGCATTTGGTTCATAGATTTTTAAATTTCTGCCAGGTTCACTCTCATTTCTGCCCTTAGAGATTCTATATTCTCATTAACATTTTCGTTAATACTTTTTTCAAGTCTACACATCATCTTGACCATTGTTACTCTGAATTCCATTTCTGATAATTTGGTTATATCCATATCCATTAGTTCTGTGGCAGAGGCCACAGACTCATTGTCTTTTCTTTGCTGGGGGGGACTTCTCCTTCTCGTCATTCTGATGAAGAGAGATTGCAGGGTTGTCCAGAGCCCAAGTGTTGACTGGGACCCAGGCCGTGCGCCCTTGTTTTATAGAGATCTTAGGGATGTGGGCTTCTTCCTTAAAGAGTTTATTTATTTATTTGAGAGAGAGAGAGACAGTCAGCAAGAAAGGGAACCCAAGCAGAGGAGTGGGAGAGNTTTTGGGTAGGGTCTCCGTGTCTCCTGCAAGGGGGGCTGGGGGTGGGCACACTGTGAGCTGGTATTTCCAGGCTTTTGTTCTCTGGCGACTTTCCCTATCGGTTTGTTGTGTCTCTTCTGAGAGTCAGAGCAACAGTGGCTGAATCTCACCCTCTGTCTTAGAACAGAGGGATCACGGACCATTCTTCACTGATGTTCTGGCCACTTTAACTCTGTTTCTGTTGGTGCTGCTTAACCCTGCAGCATCCCAGGATGTGCTCACCACACCCGGCGTCCTAGCCCTCACTTCCAGAGCTGGTGCATCTCTGTCCTTTGTGTTTCTAACACCGCCAGCCACCAGCCATCCCCACACACTCCAGAGCTCCTGGTCTCAGTCTGGTCCCAGTTGAGCACACTGGAGCTCCATTTCAGTCTGGTGGCGCATCCCCCGGCTCACAGTCTCAGTCTGCTCTCTCGTGGGTGCCGGTCCGCAAGTCCGCCCGCTCCGCCATGCAGGTGGCTACCGCTTCCCAGCGCCCTAATGCGACGGCTCCCTCCCCCTTCCGTTTATCTTCCAATATCTGTGTGTGGTTTCATGGCTCCCCACGTCATACCTCCATACTCATCGCTGGCATTGTTCATTTGTAGAGAATCAGATGTATCTTCCTAAATCTCAGGCTGATTCCGTGGATGTTCAGGCTGGTCTGGTACCTATCCAACTCGACTCCCATTTCTTTGTTCTTCTTTATCCATCCATCAGTCAACGGACATTTGGGTTCATTGATTAATTGGACTATTGTAGATAATGCTGCTATAAACATTGGGGTAAAAATGCACCAGTAGTTTGAACCAGTCTGTTCAACTCCAGAACGTTACTGATATCCAGGCTTGTGGCTCAGGGAAAAAGCAACATAATAACTTTGGTATTCCATATATTTTAGTTTGAACTCCCTCCATGAAATAACTTATCATTCAAAAAGATGTTTTACCTCACTGAAGGAGAGAAGAGCAAGATTTTGTCTTCCCAAGCTGACTGTTTGCTTTCCACCCTGTCTTAGGAGCAGTCAGTACTGAGGGGAAGAGGTGCAGGGTGGGTTGGTAGAGTTGGCCATGGCAGTGATGCTACAGACCTAAGATGCCACCATGTTCCCATATTAATGAGCAGCATGTCAACACTGGTGCTGAAATTTGTGAGAAAAACCCATGGTTTAAGAAAGCTCAATAAAACATAGACATTTATTACAAAGCTGAAGACACTTTTCATTAGCCCATGATGACTGGCCAGCAGGGACCATAAGTGATTATTCAGTGCATCCCATTTCTCTCTGCCACACCAAAGCCATGGTTGTGAGAGTGAGGCCAAATGGGGGTTTGTCCTAGCACTGAAAGTGGAGCTGGGAAGGATGAGAGAATTGTTTTTTAATCATTCAAATAGTATTTACTGAATGTCTACTCTTCTAGGCTTTAGAAATACTACAGAAAAAGAATCAAATCATGGAATTTATAATTTTTTGATGGATGGGGTTATTGGGCTCAACAATAGGCTCATTGCCTCTAATTACATCTCCATTAATCATGTGACTTGCCCCTATTCCTGTGAAAAGAGTATATATTCTATTTGGCTCTTTGACTTGGTGCTTGGTACACGACATGCTTTGGCTAATGGAATTTGAGCACATGTGACTGTCACATCTGAGCAGAATTTTTAAATGAGATTGCCTGATTTGTCTCTGCTCCCCTTATATTCCTTCCCTTTCCCATAAGAGCACTTTATCCTAGAGAAGGAATGTTTTTTCTACTTGAGTCCTGAAGTGGAAGCAAGACCAGCTGAGCCTGGGTGTGCTGAGGAGAGCCAAGAAGAGCTGCAGCCCAACCACAGCCATCATGTGACATAAGCAAGGAATAAATGTTTGTTGTTGCAAGCCACTGAAATATTTTGGTCATTTGTTGTAACAGCAAAAACTGACTGATACACGTACTATTTTGGGAAAAAAACAATATGTAAATATATAATATATCAGGTAGTAAAAATTCTATGCAAAAAATTAAGCAGAATAAAGTAAAAGTAACATTTGGATGTGGAGGTTGATATTTTATTAAAGTTGTAGGTGAAGGCTTCTCAGGCAGAGTTGCATCTGATCAGAGACTTGAAGGAAAAGAGGCCAGGAGACATGCATATAACTATAAGAAAAACATTTCAGACAGAGGAAACATCAAGAAAAAAGGCTCTTTTGGGATGGCAAATATAGAGGGTGCGTGTAGTTTGAATATTTTCAGATGTAACAGGCTAGCCAATTGTTGATTATCTAGAGTATCTGTAGATGTAAAATTGTGTGTGAAATTAGAGATGGAGGACATTATAGGATTATAGGATTTTATTTCTGGAAAGGTATTGGAGATCATCATTTAATATTCTCATTTTGTAGAAAAAGAAATTGAAACTCAGAGAAGGAAAAGAGGTTTGCCTAAAACCACAAAAGCAGAAAGATCTCACGTTAGGTTTTCGAACTTAAAACCTAAGAGCATGCATGCATGATAAAAACCCACAACTTGGCAATTGATCCATGAAGAGATAGAACAGTCGAGGGTTGGGAGGAAGAAGGTGATGCTCCCTATACCATTATCTGAATTGACTAATAACAAACTTAATTTGTCACCACTGACCCAACCATAGCTATTTTCAAGGTAACTGCACTTTTAAATGATTGACCCATCCCCAGCTATATTTGATTAATTAGATTCCCTACTTATGTCAACAAAATATATTTCTAGAGAATCAATATATAAACTTATTTCATAAAGGCACCAGCAAACATATTGTTGATCTTTTAAAAAATCGTACAATGGACAGGCTTTTAAAATATGACATAAAACTGTAAATCATAAAAGAAGCATTGATATATTTCACGACAGAAATTTTAAACTTATGTATCAAAATAAATTAAAGAAAAAGTAAAAATAAAGTATGGGGAAAATATTTACAAACCACTTGACAGAAAAAAGCTACTTTATTTAACATTACAAAAATTTAAATTAAGGTTAAGAAATAAACAACTCAATAAATAAAAGGGACAAGGGATATGAATAGACATTTCATAGAAAAAGAAATAAAATGCTCAAACAGCCAAAAAATGTTCACCTACTCCCAAAATTGAAAAACAACAAAAATATGAGAACACAGAAAAATTTAAAAATGTTTAAGTCTCAATGGCAAAACTTAAAAGTGTGAAATCTCACTGCTGGAGAGACTGCAGTTACCCAGAGACCTTCACACATTGTTGGTGGGAGAAGCCAGTAGCAGAATCATTTTGAAGAAACCCTTGGCAATATAACATAAAATATATGTTCTTGTGGCCCAGCAACTCCTCACATAAGAAAAGGAACCTGAGGTGTGCCTGGGTGGCTCAGTCAGTTAAGCACCCCCCTCTTGATTCTGGCTGAGGTCATGATCTCAAAGTCAAGAGATGGAACCCTGAGCCAGGCTTTGTGCTGGCATGGAGCCTGCTGAAGATTCTGTCTCCCTCTCCCTCTGCCCCTCCCCTGCCTTTCTCTCTTAAAAAAAAAAAAGAATATGAGCCTGAATATCTATTCCTTGAGCAAATGTTTGTTGAGTACTTACTATGTACCAAGCTCTGTGCTAGGAGCTGGGGACAGAAGAGGAACAGAGAAGTGTGGTTAAGATACGTGGAGGATGAGGGCTCATCACACAAGGGCACTGTCAGCACTTTGTAATGATGTAACAGAACATAATCTGACATAGAAATTAGGAAGTCTAACTTTAGTTTGGTATTGCAGCCAAGTTAATGAGGTAACCTTGCATGCCACAGTTTTTCATTTAGTTAAAACAATTGGATTTGAATAGATTATATGTAGGGTCCTATTGACTTCTAGAATGTTTTGATTTAAAAATCCTCTCTGAAGCTTAAAGCAGAACCCATATTTAGGGAAGGGGGGAAGAGGGTCTTGTTCTAATCCCAGACTCCTCAGGTTTATGGAGCTCACCACCTCAAAATGGAATGCTTTCTTGATATTCTTGGAGTATAAGTTCTACTTGATGGTATATAATTTAAAATATCATCTATAATTAAAAAATATATATGAATGGAGCACAAAATGACATCTATTCTTGAAATATGCATTAGAAATTTCCTATTTGCTGTTAAGTCCTTAGCCATTGCCCTAAATGAGCTGGACTCTGTGGTGAGGGTTATGTCCATGGAAACCTTTCAGAAGTGCTGCGTTAGTCATATTGCTAGCTACTGGCTGCACAGTCTTATGTTGACCTTTTAAAGCCTCATTTTTAAAGTTGATTCTGGCTAATTTTGCCCCTGAATTTTAGTTCCTCAGGAAGCGACTTCTAGCATCTGTTCACAGCATAACCTTTATTCCAACTGTTCCCATCCATGGAACAAAGTATATCTTGCCATTTGGCGAGCAGATGGTCATAGTGCTTAGGAAGCAACATTTTTCCACACCAATTTGTTTCTCTCATCTTTATAGTCCTGATACTCTCCTTGCAGACAAAGATCCCAGAGTTTCAACCCTTTATAAGAAGCCAGGATCCTGTAAAGTCTACAGGGCCTTTATATAAGTTGTGCTTTATTCATGCCTTTTTTAACTTTTCAACTTTTTATTTAATACAAATTTTTGCCTCTGTTTAGTAAGTCATATCCCCCGTGAAGAAATATCTTGTTCCTTTAATTATGATTCAAAAACATTCCCAATCTATTAGGATCATTTCTATTTGACACTAGACTTTTCTTTCTATTACAGCAAGGAGCTAGTCAAGGAAAAAACAGCAAAACTGCTCTTTCAGGTGGCAGCTATAAAAATTTACTATTATCTTTGAGATTTTATTTTTTCATTTTTTTCCTGTTTATAAAAGTTCTTTTTATTTTTTATTTTATTATTATTATTATTTTATTATATTTTGTTAGTCACCATACAGTACATCACCGGTTTCCTATGTAAAGTTTGAAGATTCATTAGTTGCATCTAACACCCAGTGCACCGTGCAATACGTGCCCTCCTTACTACCCATCACCAACCTATCCCATTCCCCCACAACCTCCCCTCCGAAGCCCTCAGTTGGTTTCTCAGAGACCATAGTCTCTCATGCTTCACTCCCCCCTCTGATTACCCACTCTTTCTTTATCCCTTTCTTCTCCTACCGATCTTCCTAGTTCTTATGTTCCATAGATGAGAGAAATCACATGATAATTATCTTTCTCTGCTTGACTTATTTCACTTAGCATTATCTCCTCCAGTGCCGCCCATGTTGCAGCAAATGTTGAGAACTCTCTTTCTGATGGCTGAGTAATATTCCATTGTATATATGGACCACAATGTCTTAAGTCATCTGTTGAAGGGCATCTCGGCTCCTTCCATGACTTAGCTATTGTGGACAGAACTGCTATGAACATTGGGGTGCATATGGCCCTTCTCTTCACTACGTCTGTATCTCTGGGGTAAATACCCAGGAGTGCAATGGCTGGATCATAGGGTAGCTCAATTTTTAACTTTTTAAGGGGCCTCCACAATGTTTTCTAACGTGGCTGTACCAACTTCCATTCCCACCAATAATGTAGGAGGGACCCCCTTTCTGTACATCCTCTCCAACAATTGTTGTTTCTTGCCTTGTCCATTTTTGCCATTCTAACTAGCGAAAGGTGGTATCTTAGTGTGGTTTTGATTTGAATTTCCCTGACGGCTAATGATTTTGAACATTTTTTCATGTGTCTGTTAGCCATTTGTGTGTCTTCATTGGAATGGAAAAGTATCTGTTTATCTCTTCTGCCCATTTTATGATTTGTTTATTTGTTTCTCACATATTGAGTTTGAGAAGTTCTTTGCATATCCTGGACACCAGTCTTTTATCTATAGTATCATTTGCAAATATATTCTCCCATTCCGTGGGCTGCCTCTTAGTTTTTTGACTGTTCCCTTGGCTGTGAAGAAGCTTTTTATCTTGATGAAGCCCCACAAGTTCATTTTATCTTTTGTTTTTCTTGCCTTTGGAGATGTGTCATGAAAAAAGTTGCTTTGGCCGATGTCGTAGAGTTTGCAGCCTACGTTCTCCTCTAGGATTTTGATGGATTCCTGTCTCACATCGAGGTCTTTCATCCATTTGGAGTTTATCTTTGTGTATGGTGTGAGAGAGTGGTCAGGTTTTATTCTTTGCATGTAGCTGTCCAATTTTCCCAGCACCATTTATTGAAGAGACTGTCTTTTTTCCACCGGATATTTTTTACTGCTTTATCAAAGATTAGTTGCCCAAAGAGCTGAGGGTCCGTTTCTGGGTTCTCTATTCTGTTCCATTGGTTTATGGATCTGTTTTTGTGCCAGTACAATGCTGTCTTTGTGATCACAGATTTGTAGTACAGCTCGAAATCCGGCATTGTGATGCCCCCAGCTTTGTTTATCCTTTTCAACAATTCCTTGGCGATTCAGGGCCTTTTCTGGTTCCATACAAATTTAAGGAATATTTGTTCCAGTTCTTTGAAAAATGCCATCAGTATTTTGATCAGGATAGCATTCGAAGTGTAAATTGCTCTGGGTAGCATGGACATTTTAACTATGTTAATTCTTCTGATCCATAATCATGGAATTTTTTCCATCTTTTTGTGTCTTCCTCAATGTCTTTCAAGAGTCATTTATAGTTTCTAGAATATAGATCCTTTACATCTCTGGTTAAGTTAATTCCAAGGTAACGTATGGTTTTTGGTGCTATTGTAAATGGAACGGATTCCCTAATTTCTCTTTCTTCAGTCTCATTATTATAGAAATGCAACTGATTTCTGAGCATTGATTTTGTATCCCGCCACATTACTGAATTGCTCTATAACTTCTAATAGTTTGGGAGTGGATTCTTTGGGTTTTCCATATAGAGTGTCATGTCATCGGCAAAGAGAGAGTTTGACTTCTTCTTTGCTGATTTGGATACCTTTTATCCCTTTTCGTTGTCTGATTGCTGTTGCAAGGACTTCTAGTGCTATGTTGAATAATAGTGGTGAGAGTGGACATCCTTGTCGTGTTCCTGACCTTAAGGGAAAGGCTTCCAGCTTTTCCCTCATTGAGAATGATATTCGCTGTAGGCTTTTCAATGATGGTTTTTATGAGATTGAGGAATGTACCCTCTATCCCTCCACTCTGAATGTTTTTAATCAGGAAAGGATGCTGTTTTGTCAAATGCTTTTTCTGCATCTATTGAGAGAATCATATGATTTTTGGCTTTTTTCTTGCTGATAAAATTTATGACACTGATAGATTTGTGAATGTTGAACCACCCTTGCATCCCAGGGATGAATCCCACTTGGTCACGATGGATAATCCTTTTAATGTACTGTTGGATTCTATTAGCAAGGATCTTGTTGAGAATTTTGGCATCCATATTCATTAGAGAAATTGGTCTGTAACTCTCCTTTTTGGTGGGTTCTTTGCCTGGTTTGGGGATCAAGGTAATATTGGCCTCATAGAATGAGTTTGGTAGCTTTCCTTCTGTTTCTATTTTTTGAAATAGCTTTAGGAATTGAATAGGTATTATTTCTTCTTTGAATGTTTAGTAGAATTCCCCAGGAGAACCATCGGTCCTGGACTTTTGTTTCTTGGAAGGTTTTTTTTTTTTTAAAGATTTTATTTGACAGAGAGAGAGACAGTCAGGGAGAGAGAGGGAACACACCCAGGGGGAGTGGAAGAGGAAGATGCAGGCTCCCAGCAGAGGAGCCTGACATGGGGCTTGATCCCAGAACGCCAGGTCACACACTGAGCCCAAGGCAGGCGCTCAATAACTGAGCCATGCAGGCACCCCCTGGAAGGTTTTTTTTTTATCACTGTTTCAATCTCTTCATAATTAATTGGCCTGTTTAAAAATTAATTTCTGGGGCGCCTGGGTGGCATAGCGGTTAAGCGTCTGCCTTCTGCTCAGGGCGTGATCCCGGCATTGTGGGATCAGGCCCCACATCAGGCTCCTCTGCTATGAACCTGCTTCTTCCTCTCCCACTTCCCCTGCTTGTGTTCCCTCTCTCGCTGGCTGTCTCTATCTCTGTCAAATAAATAAATAAAATCTTTGAAAAAATTAATTTCTTCCTGTTTCATTCTTGGTAGTTTATAGGTTTCCAGGAAGGCCTCCATCTTTTTTTTTTAGATTGCTTAATTTATTGGCATAAAGCTGTTGATAAAAGTTTCTAATAAGCCTTCCAATTTCATTGGTGTTGGTTGTGACCTCTCCTTTTCATTCATAATTTTATTAATTTGGGTCCTTTCTCTATTCTTTTGGATAAATCTTGCCAGTGGTCTGTCAATTTTATTTACTCTTTCAAGGAACCACCTTCTAGTTCTATTGATCTGCTCTACTGTGCTCCAGGTTTCTAATTCATTGATCTCTGCTCTAATCTTGATTAACTGCTTCCTCGTGCGTGGATTAGGTCTGTTCCTCTTTTGCTGTTCCAGCTTCTTGAGGTAAGAATATAAAAACTGCATTTTTGATTTTTCTATTCTTTTCTGTGAGGCTTGGATGGCTATGTATTTTCCCCTTTGGACTGCCTTTGCAGTATCCCATAGGTTTTGGACCATTGTGTTTTTATTCTCATTGGTCTCCATAAATTGCTTAAATTGATTTTTGATTTCCTGGCTTATCAAATCGTTCTTGAGCAAGATGGTTCTTAGTCTCCAAGTGTTTGAGTTTCTTCCAAATTTTTCCTTGTGTTTGAGTTCCACTTTCACAACGTTGTTATCTGAGAATATGCAGGGAATAATTTCAGCCTTTTGGTATCGGTTGAGACCTGTTTTGTGACCCAGAACATGGTCTATTCTTGAGAATGTTCCATGGGCATAAGAATAGAATGAGTATNCTGTTCCTTGTGTTTGAGTTCCACTTTCACAACGTTGTTATCTGAGAATATGCAGGGAATAATTTCAGCATTTTGGTATCGGTTGAGACCTGTTTTGTGACCCAGAACATGGTCTATTCTTGAGAATGTTCCATGGGCATAAGAATAGAATGAGTATTCTTTGGTTCTGGGGTGTAGTGATATATATATATATCTATGAGGTCCAGCTCATTGAGTATGGCATTCAAAGCTCTTGTTTCTTTGTCGATTTTCTGCTTAGGTGCTCTGTCTCTTTCTCATAGTGGAGTGTTGAGATCCCCTACTATTATCATATTTTTATATATATGTCTCTTTATTTTGGTTAAGAGTTGGCTTGTATATCTTGTTGCTCCCCTGTTGGGGGCATATATATTTATAATTGTCATATCCACTTGTTGGATACATCCTTTAAGAATAATATAGTGCCCTTCTGTATCTCTAACTATAGTCTTTAGTTTAAAATCCAATCTGTCTGATATGAGAATTGCTACCCCAGCTTTCTTTTGAGGTCCATTGGTGTGAATGATGGCATTCCATCCCTTTACTTTCAGTCTGGATGTGTCTTTAGGTTCAAAATGAGTCTCTTGTAGACAGTAAATGGATGGGTCATGTCTTTTTTTCCAATCTGCAACCCTGTGGCATTTTATGGGAGCATTAGGCCATTTACATTGAGACTGATTATTGAGAGATATTTTAATGATGCCATGTTGCCAGTAAAGTCTTTGTTTCAATCGATTGTGACTTTCTGTTCTGTATCAATCTTGGGGCCTTTTTACTTTTATAGAAGCCCCCTTAATATCTCCTATAGGGCTGGTTTTGTGGTTATGAAATTGATCAATGACTGGTGATTCTGGAAGGTTTTATCTCTCCATCAATTCTGAATGACAGCCTTGCTGGTTAAAGGATCCTTGGCTGCATGTTTTTCTCTGAAAGAGCTTTAAAAATGTCCCCCCAACCCTTTCTCTCATTCCAGGTCTGTGTAGACAGGTCTGATGTAATTTTGATACCTTTGCCTTGGTACGTGAGAAATTTCTTTGCCCTGACCGCTTTCAATACTCTATCCTTGGATCTAATATTTGTGAATTGCACTATGACATGACGTGGCGTAGTTTTGTCATGGTTGAGCTGGGGAGGGGTCCTCTCTGCCTCTTGGACATGAATGTTTGTTTCCCTCACTAGATTAGGGAAGTTTTCAGCTGCAAATTGTTCAAATATCTCTTCTAGACCTCTGTTTTTCTCCACCCCCTTGGGGATGCTGACGATTCTGACATTGGAACGTTTCATTGAGTCAGTAATCTCCCATAATCTACATTCTTGAGTGTGGGTTTTTTAAGTCCAGATTCTATTTTAGTTTTCTCTTCTACTAACCCATCTTCCAATTCTCTGGTACGTTCTTCTGCCTCATTCACCCTGGCCGTCAGAGCCTCTAGTTTTGACTGCATTTGGCTCATAGAATTTTTAATTCCTGCCAGATTCACTCTCATTTCTACCCTTAGAGATTCTATATTCTCATTAACATTTTCATTAATACTTTTTCAAGTCTACACATCATCTTGACCATTGTTACTCTGAACTCCATTTCTGATAGTTTGGTTACATCCATATCTGTTAGTTCTGTGGCAGAGGCCACAGACTCATTCTCTTTTCCTTGCTGGGAGGGACCTCTCCTTCTTGTCATTCTGATGAGGAGAGGTTGTGGGGTTGTCCAGAGCTCAAATTATTGACTGGGACCCAGGCAGTGTGCACTTATTTTATAGGGATCTTAGGGATGCGGGCTTCTTGATTTTTCAGCCTGCCTTCTGGGGGAAGGGCCTGCCTCACCGATACTCAGGCAACCCTGTTTGGATAGAGTATCCATGTCCCCTGCGAGGGGGGATGGGGATAGGCACACTGTTAGCCAGTATTTCCAGGCTTTTGTTCTCTGGCGGCTTTCCCTGGCAGTTTGCTGTGCCTCCTCTGAGAGTCAGAGCAGCAGTAGCAAATCTCAGCCTTTTTCTCAGAACAGAGGGATCGTAGACTGTTCTCCACTGATGTTCTGGCCACTTTAACTCTGTTCCTGTTGGCAATACTCAACCCTGCAGTGTCCCTGGATGTGCGCCCCACAGCCGGCGTCCCAGCTCTCACTTCCAGGGCCCGCGCGTCTCTGTCCTTTGTGTTTCTAACACTGCCAGCCACCACCTGCTCCCCCGCCCCGTGCACTTCAGAGTTCCGTCTCCGTGCTCCAGCCCTCAGACTTGTAGCGCGCATTCCCTGGCTCATGGTCTCAGTCCGCTCTCGCGGGTGGTCCACGAGTCTGCCCGCTCCCCTGTGCAGGTGGCTACCACTTCCTGGCACCTGAATGAGGCGGCTCCCTCCCCCTTCCGTTTATCTTCCAATATCTTTGCGCGGTTTCATAGCTCCCCGCTTCGTACCTCAATACTCATCGTTGGAGATGTTCATTTGTAGAGATCCAGATGTATCTTCCTGCGGCTCAGGCTGATTCCTTGGATGTTCAGGCTGGTCTTGTACCTATCCCACTTGACTCGGGAGCAGCTAAAAAAGGGGTCCCCTACTCCTCCACCATCTTAACCACCTTTGAGGTTTTAAAGGTAATTTCCCCAACCCAAAATATTTCACAAACTTTCAGAACTCTAGAGGCCTTTATTTCAAAAATGCAATTGAAATATGAAAAGAAAGTCAAACTAGTTGTATTTATCATTAACTAGAATTTTAAACCCTTCATGTTATAAAGCAAAATGCATAGAGAAAAAGTCAAAAAATACAAATGTATAATTTAATAAATTATTGTCAAGGGCCATGAAAGGTCTGTGATTATATCCTACTTGCAAGTTAATAGCTTAGTCTGCCTCAGTTTCATAGATGGTGCTAGAAGTCGAGAGACACCTGGGTCAGAGACAAAGGATTTTATTACTTGGGCACAGGGGGCAGCAAGAGTCCTATGGATTCCCCTTCCCATGGGGTTAATGTGGAATAACCCAGGTGGCCACCAGCAACATAGTGGATTTGCATCACAGCAAGGAACTCAAAGCTTGAGAAACCTCAGCTTCAGTCTGCTTGCCTATCTTTTGCTCTAAAGGGAAATTTTATCTTTGTTATGCTGGACAGCAAACAAACCTGCCCGCTGGTGCAGGGGGAGACACTTTCTTCATCTTCTAAAGGAATCCTCTACATGACTATTTTTGAAGGTAAAGTCTGGAGCAAAATCTGCCAGTGCCTCCATTCACAAGACATGTATAAGTGTGAGAGACCCATAGAAAATTGTCTCCAAAGAATTTTTACAAAGCAGTCACTCATTTAAGCACCACTGGGTGAAGAAATTGAATATGGACAGCATGCTAGCAGCCTCACACTTGTTCTTTTTAACAGAACACACTCTCTCCACTAAAAGTAACCCTGACTTTTACAATAACTGCTTCTTGGCTTTTCTTTATAGTACGCTAACTGTGAAAGGAAGACACAGACATGAAAGAATTATGAAGAGAAAAGGATTTATGAAAAGAAAAGGATTTTTACTTGCTAACTTTGCTCACCAAATTTAAAAAACTCCAGGAAGTTGAAGGAGAAGAGCCAGTGTTGCATGGTGACAGATGATCACTACACATATTGTGATGAGCACTGAGTAATGTATGGAATGGTTGAATCAATATGCTGTACACCTGAAATTAATATAACATTATATGATAATTATACTTCAATTTAAAAAATAAAGTAAAAAATTATTAAAAATAAACAAAAACAAACAGTTAAAAAAGTGAAAGACCTAAAGTTACTAAGGTTTCCAAATTTATATTTAGCATCTTTAGGGTGGAAAACAATTTTCTTATAGGACATGTATCACCATTTTATTTTATTTTATTTTATTTTATTTTATTTATTTTATTTTTTTATTTTATTTTTTAAGACTTATTTATTTATTTGAGACAGAGGGTGGAGGGAGGAGAGGCAAAGGGAGAGAATCATCAAGCAGAATCCCCGCTGAGCTCGGAGCCCAAGGTGGACCTCGAGCCTATGACCCATAAGATCATGACCCATGACATCATAACCTGAGCCAAAACCAAGAGTTGGACAGTCAGCCAACTGAGCCACCCAGGCACACCATGTATCTGCTTTTTAAAAGTCAGCAGGGAGATCAGTAGGAGAAGGAAGGAAAACATGAAGGGGGCATAAACAGAAGGCGGAGTGAACCACGAGAGACTTTGGACTCTGGGAAACAAACTGAGGGTTTCAGAGGGGAGGGGGTGGGAGGATAGGCTAGCCCAATATTAAGGAGGGCATGAATTGCATGGGCGCAAACAATGAATCATGGAACACTACATCAAAAACTCATGATATAATGTATGGTGACTGATATAATTAAAATTTTAATAAAAATAAATAAATAAATAAAAGTCAGATATTGTTTGATTAGAGAGTTAATAACTTACAGGAAATGGCTCACTAGACAGGGTGACACTGTTTTTTTTGTTTTGTTTTGTTTAGAGTTTTTGTGGCTTGGGTTAATCTCAGGATGCAGTTTTTCTTTTTTTCTTTTGTTTTTTGTTTTCATAATTTCACTTTTCTAGTTTTTATTTTCTTATTTTTTAATTCCAGTATAATTAACATACAGTGTTATATTCGTTTCATATGTACAATATAGTGATCCAGCACTTCCACACAGCACCGAGTGCTCATCACGACAAGGGCACTCCTTAATGCCCATCACCTGTTTCACCCACCGCCCCCCACCCACCTGCCCTCTGGTAACCATCTGTATGTTCTCTATGGTTAAGAATCTGTTTCTTGGTTTTGTCTCTCTCTCTCTCTTTCTCCCCTTTGCTCATTTGCTTTGTTTTTTAAATTCCACATATGACTGAGATCATATGGTATTTGTCTTTCTCTGACTAGGATGTAGTGTTTTTCTTTCCTTGACTCTGGGATGTGATATGCACATTTTTAACTTATAATAAAGCCAGTCCTAGGTGTCACTTTTGGGCTTACAGTCCTTCCTTGTGGTCAATCTTATCCCTAAAATGTGGATTTGGTCAGAAAAATTTTGTTTTCTTTTGTTTTTAAGCTGTTTTCTGATTCAGTATCATTTATTTGCTATTTTATTTACCTGGTCAGTTTTATTTACATAGATACAACAGGAATTATTAATATACATGGAACTTCTTATTGTCTGTTTTTCAGAACTAGAATCATGTAATACTAAGGTTTGAGAATTAACACCTGTCTAGGAACTTGGTAAAGCCCCTGGGGTCATACTTTTGATAACTTTCATGTAGCAGTATGTCCATGACTCTTATCAACTCAGTTCATTTACTTCAGAGATAGGACCCCCAAATTTGCAATTCTCCTCTAACCTGATTCTGCAGGACTTCCTAAATTATAGAGGTATTCTCAAGTTTGTCAATGTCCCTGTGCCAGGATTGATACTGTTTGCTACCTGTAAAACTGAGATTCTTTAAGCAAAGTTATTGCTGGTCCCAGGCTGGGTTCCTGGAAGGGCTTTGTGCATAACATTACTGCATCTAAAATTTCTTGTTTCTTAATGGTAAGATCTGAAACCTAATCAAATGGATTTTTTCTTTAAAAATGACATTTCTGAAGTGGAAAAAAGATGGCGGAGGAGTAGGGGACCCTATTACAGCTGGTCGTGACTCGAACTGGATATCTATCAAACCATCCTGAACATCCATGAAACCAGCCTGAGACATAGGAAGATATTTCTGGATCTCTACAGATGAAGCGGGGAGCCATGAATCCACGCACAGATATCAGAAGATAAACAGAAGGGAGGGGAAGCCGCCGTGCTCGGGCACCAGGAAGCAATAGCCTCCTGTGCTGGGGAGCAGGCCGGACTCACGGACCGGTAGCCACAGGGAAACCAGACTGAAATCGGTAGCTCAGGAGCATGCGCGCGACCAGACTGAAAACCGGAGCTCTGGAGTGCACACTTGAACTAAACTGAAACCGGGAGCTCGAGAGCATGTGCGGAAACCAGGGGCGACTGGCAGTGTTAGAAGCACAAAGGACAGAGATGAGCCAGCCCTGGAAGAGAGAGCTGGGAGAGCATCTGGGGGACTCACTACCCGGGATGCTGCAGGTTTTTAGCAACACCGATGGAAACAGTTAAAGTGGCCTGGAGAGCTCAATGGAGAGCAGACTGCAGTCTCTCTGTTCTGAGGCAGAGGTTTGGATATGGTCACTGCTGCTCTGACCCTCTGAAGAGTCACAGAAAACAGCCAGGGAAAGCTGCCAGAGAACAAAAGCCTGGAAAAACCGGTTCTCACTGTGCCCCCCCACTCCCCCCAACAGGGGATGGGGCAAATCTACCCAAACAGGGTTGCCTGAGTATCAGCGCGGCAGGCCCCACCCCAGAAGCCAGGCTGAAAAAATAAGAAGCCCACATCAATAAGGTCCCTATAAAACAAGTGCATCTTGCTTGGGTCCTGGTCAATAATTTGGGCTCTGTACATCCCCGCAACCTCTCCTCATCAGAATGACAAGGAGGAAGAACCCTCAACAAAGGAAAGAAACAGAGACTGTGGCCTCTGCCACAGAACTAATGGATATGGATATAACCAAATTGTCTGAAATGGATTTCAAAGTAACAATGGTCAAGATGATGTGTAGGCTTGAAAAAAATATTAATGAAAATATTGAATCTCTAAGGGCAGAAATGAGAACGAATCTGGCAGAAATTAAGAATGCTATGAATCAAATGCAGTCTAAACTGGATGGTCTGACGGCCAGGGTAAATGAGGCAGAAGAACGAATTAGTGTGTTAGAGGACAAGATGATAGAAAAGAAAGAAAGAGAAGAAAAATGGCTTAAGAAACTCCACTTTCAAGAAATAAGACTACAGGAGATTACTGACTCAATGAAACGTTCTAATGTCACAATCATCAGCATCCCCAGGGGGTGGAGAAAAAGAGAGGTCTAGAAGAGATATTTGAACAAACTGTAGCTGAGAACTTCCCTAATCTGGTGAAGAAAACAAGCATTTGTGTCCAAGAGGCAGAGAGGACCCCTCCCAAGATCAATGAGAACAGACCAAAACCACATCACATAATAGTACAATTCGCAAATCTTAGATCCAAGGAAACAATCTTGAAAGCAGCCAGGGGGAAGAGATTCCTCATGTACAGAGGGAGGAACATCAGAATAATCTCAGACCTGTCTACAGAAACCTGGAAAACCAGAAAAAACTGGTGAAACGTATTCAGAGCACTAAGTGAGAAGAACATGCAGCCAAGGATTCTTCATCCAGCAAGGCTGTCATTCAGAATTGATGGAGAGACAAAGAGCTATCAAGACCGGCAGAAACTGAAAAAAATATGTGACCACCAAGCCAGCCCTACAAGAAATATTAAGGGGTGTTCTATAAAAGAAAAAAGACCCCAAGAGTGACACAGAACAGAAATTTAGAATCTACAGAAACAAAGACTTCACAGGCAGCATGACATCATTAAAATCACATCTCTCAATAATCACTCTCAATGTGAATGGCCTAAATGCTCCCATAAAAGACCACAGGGTTGCAGATTGAATAAAAAGACATGACCCATCCATACGCTGTCTACAAGAGACTCATTTTGAACCTAAAGATACATCCAGACTGAAAGTGAAGGGATGGAGAACAATTTTTCATGCTAACAGACCTCAAAAGAAAGCTGGGATAACAATTCTCATATCAGACAGATTAGATTTCAAGCTAAAGACCATAGTTAGAGATACAGAAGGACACTATATTATTCTTAAAGGGTGTATCCAACAAGTGGATCTAACAATTATAAATATCTATGCCCCCAACAGGGGAGCAGCCAACTCTTAACCAGAATAAAGAGGCATACAGATAATAATATGTTATTAGTAGGGGACCTCAACATTCCACTCTCAGCAATAGACAGATCATCTAAGCAGAAAATCAACAAAGAAACAAGAGCTTTGAATAACATACTGGACCAGGTGGACCTCATAGATATATACAGAACACTACACCCTAGAACAAAAGAATACTCATTCTTTCCAAATGCACATGGAACTTTCTCCAGAATAGACCATATACTGGGCCACAAACAGGTCTCAACCAATACCAAAAGACTGAGATTATTCCCTGCATATTCTCAGACCACAATGCTTTGAAACTGGAACTCAATCACAAAAAATTTGGAAGAAATTCAAACACTTGGAAAATAAGAACCATTCTGCTCAAGAATGATTGGGTAAATCAGGTAATTAAGAAGGAGATCGAACAATTTTTGGAGACCAACAAAAATGAAAACACAATGGTCCAAAACCTATGGGACACTGCAAAGGCAGTCCTAAGGGGAAAACACAAGACTCACTCAAAAGAATAGAAAAATCTAAAATGTAGTTTTTATATTCTCACCTAAAGAAGCTGGAGCTGGAACAGAAGAACAGACCTAACCCACACACGAGAAGGCAGCTGATCAATATTAGAGCAGAGATCAATGAATTAGAACCAGGAGCACAGTAGAGCAGATCAACAGAACTAGAAGGTGGTTCCTTGAAAGAATAAATAAGATCAATAAGCCACGGGCCAGACTTATTCAAAAGAATAGAGAAAGGACACGAATTAATGAAATTATGAGTGAAAGGGGAGAGATCACGGACAACACCAATGAAATAGGAAGGATCATTAGAAACTTTTATCAACAGCTTTATGCCAATAAATTAAACAACCTGGAAGAAATGGATGCCTTCCTGAAAACCTATAAACTACCAAGACTGAAACAGGAAGAAATTGATTATTTAAACAGACTGATTACTTATGAAGAGATTGAAGCAGTAATCAGAAACCTCCCCAAAAACAAGGGCCCAGGGCCTGACGGATTCCCCGGGGAATTCTACCAAACATTCAAAGAAGAAATAATACCTATTCTCCTGAAGCTGTTTCAAAAAATAGAAACAGAAGGAAAACTACCAAACTCATTCTTTTTTTTTTATTTATTTATTCAACAGAGATAGAGACAGCCAGCGAAAGAGGGAACACAAGCAGGGGGAGTGGGAGAGGAAGAAGCAGGCTCACAGCAGAGGAGCCCGATGTCGGGCTCGATCACATAATGCCGGGATCATGCCCCGAGCCGAAGGGAGATGCCTAACCGCTGTGCCACCCAGGCGCCTGTTACCAAACTCATTCTATGAGGCCAGAATTACCTTGATCCCCAAACCAGGCAAAGACTCCATCAAAAAGGAGAATTACAGACCGATATCCCTGATGAATATGGACGCCAAAATTCTCAACAAGGTCCTAGCTAATAGGATCCAAGAGTACATTAATAGGATTATCCATCAAGACTAAGTGGGATTCATCCCTGGGATGCAAGGGTGGTTCAACGTTCCCAAATTGATCAGTGTGATAGATCACATCAAAAAGAAAAGAGTCAAGAGCCATATGACCCTCTCAATTGATGCAGAAAAGCATTTGACAAAATACAGCATCCTTTCCTGATTAAAACCCTTCAGAGTGTAGGGATAGAGGTTACATTCCTCAATCTCATAAAAACCATCTACGAAAAGCCTACAGCAAATATCATTCTCAATGGGGAAAAGCTGGAAGCCTTTCCCTTTAGATCAGGAACACAAGGATGCCCACTCTTGCCATTATTATATAACATACTGCTAGAAGTCCTTGCAACAGCAATCAGACAACAAAAAGGGATAAAAGGTATCCAAATCGGGAAAGAAGAAGTTAAACTGTCTCTCTTCGCAGATGACATGATACTCTATATGGAAAACCCAAAAGAATCCATCCCCAAATTACTAAAACTTATAGAGCAATTCAATAATGTGGCAGGATACAAAATCAATGCTCAGAAATCAGTTGCATTTCTATACATGAACAATGAGACTGAAGAAAGAGAAATTAGGGAATCGATTCCATTTACAATAGCACCAAAAACCATAAGATATCTCTGAATAAACTTAACCAGAGAGGTAAAGGATCTATACTCTAGAAACTACAGACATTGAAAAACATTGAAGAAGACACAAAAAGGTGGAAAAAATTCCATGCTCATGGATCAGAAGAATAAACATAGTTAAAATATCTATGCTACCCAGAGCAATCTACACTTTCAACACCATCCTGATCAAAATACCAATGACATTTTTCAAAGAACTGGAACAAACAAACCTAAAATTTGTGTGGAACCAGAAAAGACCCTGAATTGGCAAGGAAATGTTGAAAAATAAAAACAAAGCTTGGGGCATCACATTGCCGATTTCAAGCTATACTACAAAGCTGTGATCACAAGGAAAGTATGGTACTGGCACAAAAACAGACACATAGAGAAATGGAACAGAATAGAGACTCCAGAAATGGACCCTCATCTCTATGGTCAAGTAATCTTTGACAAAGCAGGAAAGAACATCCAGTGAAAAAAAGAAAGTCTCTTCAATAAATTGTGCTGGGAAAATTGGACAGCTATATACAAAAGAATGAAACTTGACCACTCTCTCACACCATACACAAAGATAAACTCCAAATGGATGAAAGACCTCGATGTGAAACAGGAATCCATCAAAATCATAGAGGAGAACATAGGCTGTAACCTCTTCAACATTGGCCATAGCAACTTCTTTCATGACACATCTCCAAAGGCAAGGGAAACAAAAGAAAAAATGAACTTTTGGGGCATCATCAAGATAAAAAGTTTCTGCAAGCAAAGGAAACAGTCATCAAAACAAAGAGGCAACGCATGGAATGGGAGAAGATATTTGCAAATGAAACTACAGATAAAAGGCTGGTATCCAAGATCTATAAAGAACTTCTCAAACTCAATACACGAGAAACAAATAAATCAAAAAATGGGCAGAAGATATGAACAGACACTTTTCCAATGAAGACATACAAATGGCTAACAGACACATGAAAAAGTGTTCAAAATTATTAGCCATCAGGGAAATTCAAATCAAAACCACACTAAGATACCACCTTACACCAGTTAGAATGGCAAAAATTGACAAGGCAAGAAACAACAATTGCTGGAGAGGATGTGGAGAAAGGGGATCCCTCTGACACTGTTGGTGGGAATGCAAGTTGGTACAGCCACTTCAGAAAACAGTGTGGAGGTCCCTGATAAAGTTAAAAATAGAGCTACCCTATGACCCAGCAATTACACTACTGGGTATTTACCCCAAAGATACAGATATAGTGAAGAGAAGGGCCATATGCACCCAAATGTTCATAGCAGCATTGTCCACAATAGCTAAACTGTGGAAGCAGCTAAGATGCCCTTCATCAGACGAATGGATAAAGAAGATGTGGTCCATATATACAAGGAAATATTACTCAGCCATTGGAAAGAAGGATTACCCAGCATTTGCAGCAACATGAATGGGTCTAGAGGAGATTATGCTAAGCGAAATAAGTCAAACAGAGAAAGACAATTATCATATGGTTTCATTCATTTGTGGAACATAAGGAATAGCAGGGAGATCAGTAGGAGAAGGAAGGTAAGAATGAAGGGGGACTAAACAGAAGGGGGAATGAACCATAAGAGACTATGGACTCTGGAAAATAACCTGAGGGTTTCAGAGGGGAGGAGGGTGGGGGATTGGGCTATTTCAGTGATGGGTATTAAGGAGGACATGTATTGCATGGAGCACTGGGTGTTATACGCAAACAATGAATCATGGAACACACATCAAAAACTAATGATGTACCGTGTGGTGAATAACATAGCATAATAAAATTTTTAAAATGACATTTCTGGCATAATAATGTTACAATTTTGAATGTATCTAAATTTTTTGAACCTCTGCAAATAACTACATAGTCAGGAAAAGTAAAGGAAATCAGTAAAGCATCTTTAAAAAATACTTAACCATTTTTTCTGAATAGTGTTGTATACAAGGGAAACCAGCATACATTATTTCTTTTTTACTGAAATATAGTTGACATGCTACATTATTCTTTTTATAATAATTTTGTCTGATGGTTCATCAATTTACAAATATATATTAGGAATTTCTATTGGATATGTTTTTTTCTGAATTTTGAAGATTTAGTTGTAAGAAGATAACATTTAGAAAGTATATCACTCTAGTTTATATAAGCCTAACCTGTTAAATTAAGGGTTACAGATAGAGTAGAGAGAGAAAAAAAGGATTTTCTTATATGCCCAATAAAAAAAAAAACAACGAAATGTTAACTACAATTACATGAGATTCATGCAGTTGTAGGCAATTAATTTTATTTTGCTGATCTGAAGTTAAACAGCCTATTTTCACAAGGTCTTCTGTTTCAAGAGTAAAGTGTCCAGAAATCCTGACATGAGTCCCCTCACTGTCTGAGAAGTTTGCCTTCGAGGTCATGATGCCAGCTTTTCCTGGGAAGCCCACAGCCTCGCTTCCATTGCCATTCGCATCAAGCATCCAAAGTACCTGGAAGAATCATTCACTGAGACACTTTCAACGTTTCTTCCAGAAAACTCAGTTTCTAATATGAGGCTTTTCTCAGGTGACTTCATTTATTTGGAAGTATTGTAAATGAGGGAAAATAAAGCTTACTTTCCCTCAAACCTTCTCCAGTTTACTGTACACTCTTCTACCGCCTTCTGTCACATTCTGGCACAACCAAGTAATTCTTCATATTAATATAAAGTTATTCTCTTTTTTTTCTTGGTACCATTTACATGTATGTTCTCAAAACACAATAGCTTGGTTTTACCAATTTAGAATTTTTATAAATGAAGGTATACATACATATTCTCTTGTCTCTGGCTCTTTTCACCAGCATCATGTTTGTAAGATTCATGCATGTTGTACATCACTGTGGTTCATTCGTTATCATTATATTCATCATATTCATTGTATGACTGTAACAAAATTTTATTTATTCTATTGTTGATGGGATACTTAGGCAGATTTTAGACACTTAGGTGTAGTGCTGCTATAAACATTCTTGAAAAATGTATCCTAGTGCATAGATGCCTGAGCTTGTCCAGGTTATGCACCTAGAGGTGGAATTCCTGGGCCATGAGTGTGCACCTTCCACTTTACCAGGTCAGACTAAACTATTTCACTAGGCGCTTACACCTTTTTAGCTCCTGCCAGAAACTGCCAGTTTCTGTTGCTCCATACTCTCCCCAACTCAATACAAAAGTATTGTCATACTTTTGAATTTTAAAAGGCAGTGTCAGTGATTGGTTATAACTTCTGTGTGATGCTTATATCTTAGGTCACTTATGCCTCACTAAAATACTCACATGCTTCCTCCCCTCCTAACCAGCAACTCCGAAAGCTTAATCCCTCTCTCCCATGATCCTGGGCCACTGCCTATCTTGATCCTGCCTCTTTTTCTCCCCACTCTTTCCTTTCATCTTTCTCCCTGAGCTACCGTTTCTAGAATCTTCTCTTCAGTTGAAGCTTCTCTTTCTTTCTTTCTTTCTTTCTTTCTTTCTTTCTTTCTTATTTATTTGAGAGCAGGCAGAGAGAAAAAGAGAGCATGAGCAGGGTGAGGGGCAGAGGGAGAGGGACAAGCAGGGAGCCTGATGCAGGGCTTGATCACAGGACCCTGAGATCATAACCTGAGCCAAAGACAGATGCTTAACTGACTGAGCCACCCAGGCACCCCTGAACCTTCTTTTTCAATTGGCTCATTTGCCTGATTCCATCTCTTTCCAACAGCTCCATTTATTATACCAAACATAAGCTTTGTTCTCTTCTTAATTTCAGGAGGCAGGCAAGTAGAGCCCATTTCATGTCCCTCAAATGTCTCTGTTTTAGACATGCCAATTGGGATGTTATCAATCATATTCATTATCTTTCTAAAGGGAATAACCTCTGTCCCACCCCCTTAGGCTATTGTGTTTTTTTAATTATGTGACTTGTATGATTTCTCCTCTAGTCATAGTCTATTGAACCAAGTGTAATGGTTGCCTCAACATCAATCAATCCAAGAGTGGTCCAGCAGGCCAAGACACCACTCTAAGAAAAGATGAACCAGGACAAATCGATTTTTTTCGTAGAAACTTTAATAGGGCAAATTAGTTGAGAATGAGGAATTAATCAGTAGAAACAGGAAATGAAAGAAATTTTAGAAAAGCCATGGTGGCCTGTGTACAAAAAGAGGTAAGGGGAAACAGAAATTATAAATAAACAGACACTGAAAAAGAAAGAAGAGGTTAAGAGGAATTGGTGGTAGTAGACAATAAAGAAGTAGAAATTAATTATGGAAACTAGCACGACTTTAATTCTTATGGTCCCAAGAGGCCCTTGGACCTGGTTCCAGTTGTTACGACGCCTGGTTGTGATTATGTTCCTGGATGCTTATAAAGAATCTTTCTTGATTGCTGCCCTATCTATAGCCATCTGTTAAAACTTCTCATTACTTGAGGTAAGTTGAGAGATTTCTCCTGCATGTTGCAAACAACGAGCTGATCTAGAAAACTCTGAATTACTTATATTTCTTCTCAGGTGGGACCTTTAAGTGATGGCCTTCAATGGAGGTTGACCTTCAAATGCATCTGCACACAGCCCCTCCAGATCTTACTTCACATTTGTCTTTCAGCACGCAAAAGTTGTTATGTTCAGTTTGTTAAAAGGGCCACTGGCTGTTAGGTTTTTACATTTTTATCCATAAGGTTTATCAAGAGAAACTGTTTTTACTGAAAACTACCAAGAAGGATGTAGCACTGCATGTTCCCAAATGGGACTATTTGTGTCTTCACACATCTTGATGAAGGGCACCACTGAAGCCAAAGGCTAAAAATACAACAGCAAAGATAAGACATGGTAAAAATAAAACTTACAACATGTGATACTGAGGGGATAACAAGGATGGCTGCTTTTAAACTAACACAAACCAGATGCTGAATAATGGTTTTAATATAAAACGTCACCCTCTTCCTGGTTTTAATACAAAATAGACACACTCTAGGTTGGTTTAGTAGGAACTTTTCCAAGTATCTTCATCTTGACTGTGTGTTCTCGTTAGTAACCCTGCTGTTACAGATGTATTAGCCCCTGAACTTAAATGGTTCTGTGGGGGAGAAATCTTCTAGAAGAGATCATATCAGCCAACAAAACAGACTTACACAGTCACAGTAGTTGCTCCACACTTGAGAAAAGATGGAGCATTCAGCAAATGAGGAAATGGGATCCTTGAGTTGAAGTGACTTTCTGGGTTCACATAGCCCTACAGGAGCCAGAACCAAAGCCCAAACACTATCTCCCTTTTCTCCAGGGCCTTGCCCATTTATTCATAAATTGTCAAAAAAACTACTCAGCCTCTGCCAAATCTTGACCTGCCCTGTCAGTTTGTAACCCAGGCCACGTAATCTATATGATGTGTTATCTCAACACCAATGCCCTCTAGTCACCAAGAGTAAATGTGACTCTGCATCTTAGGGAAGGCAAGTGAGCTGGTATGAGAATGGGACAAATACAAAACTAGGGAGGCATTCAGATCTGGAAGTATGAGAGGCAGGGAGGCATGAATGGGAGGGAAAATGCCATCACTGGTGATGAGGGGTGGTACACACAAGATTTGGCCTACTTACTAATTTTTCTTAGACCTTCTATTGGCTAAAATGAAGTCAGTCTGATTTTCACTATATGCTGATAGAAAAAGAAATAAAAAATAGATGACATAATTATGGAGGCACATGATTTTATAAGATGTGGATGATGAAATTAGGAAAGCCAGAATAAGATCTAAGCTTTGTGTTGCAGGAGATATAAAAGGAAATGAGAAAACATTCTTAATATAGAAGACTAAAAAGAAGATAAAGGAAAATGGTTTACATTCATTGGAAGGAGCAGAGTTTTGTCTTAATGCTTTTTTAAAATGTTTATCTTATAAAAAATAGGAATTCTGATAACTAGGGAAGATGAACAGGAAGCTTACCTTAAATAAGAAAGAAAAACTTTAACTCTCACATAGCCACTGAAAGTAAATTTTTCCAAAACACAAACCTGATAATGTCTCTATTGTCCCCCACTGTTGTTAAAAGACCAAAATCTTTAGTCCATGTCCAGGGTTTCACCTCACATGGTCCTTCTGCACCTCTTTAGCCTCCTAATTTATATTCCATCAATTTCCTCCATCCACCAGCATTAGCCCCCAAGCCACGCTGGTCATCTTGGCCATCTTTCCGTCTACCTAGCACCTAGCATCTTTCAGCACCTAGCATCCTTCCTGTACCAGGGCCTTTCCATTGAGCAAGAATGTCCCAACCCCAGTACTTGATCACCTTAGATATCTTATAGTAACCCCTCACTCCCCACCCTTGGTCTCTGATCACCCTGGCCTACCTTCAGCAGGAATTGTATTAGGTTGGTTTGGCTAGAATTTTCCCCAGTCTTGATGTCTTCTCTTAGTAAATTTCCATCCACTGATTGCCCTGCTCCTTGGCTATAAATCCCCACTTGTTCCTGTTGTATTTGGAATGGATCCCCATTTTTATACTGGGTCTCTTTTCCTCTATTACAATAGTTCTGGATAAAATTCACCACTTCTATTATGTCCATCTCTGGTTTTACTTGACAGAGCACAAGGCAAAGACCTTTCACCCACCTGAATCTTAGTCTCTTTGGGCCTGCCCTCATCACTTGAAGCTGTGTGGTCTTTCCAAGTAACTCCCTCTCTGAGAGTTTTGATCATTTTGATCATTTTGTATTATGCATTTTTTTGTCATTTTCATATACTACTTACCATTAATAATGTACCTACCACCATTAATAACAATTTTTTCTTTATCTTTTTAAAAAAATTTTTATTTAAATAAATCTATGTTAAAAGGAAATTTTACATTGTTGCCATAAATGGAAAATTACTATCTTTATGATAGTTGCCAAATATTGGACAGTGACTATAAAATTTATTATAACTATAAAATAATATAATCGATTTTATCTGCATACTAATGCCTAGAAAAGGTTCTGAGTCTAAGGTCTGACTTATTTTTTTTTTATTAAAATGGAGATGTATCCCAAGGTTTTATAGCTATAGCACCAAACTGAATTGTTCTCCTTACATAAAATATTGAAGAGAACCAGAAATAAGACATCACTTTCATAGGTAATACAGTGATTTTTAATGCCGTGTCAGGGAACCACCTAAAGTTAGCCCAAGATCATCAATATGATATGGACACAACTCACATTTTGAAAGATGAAGATCTAAAAATTAGAGGTTATGGTAAAAATATCTAACCCCATGGGGTTTTTGAGAATAAAATAGGATGCAGTATTTGAAACCACATTGTAAATTTTAAAATTCTATATACTCATTACATATCAAAAAATGAGTAACATTTATGTGCTCATCTTGCTTTTCATGTTGTAAGGGACAGAGACAAACTCAGGGAATCTTGAGAGATGTAAGTTTTTTTTAAAGGAATAATAGTTGCATTTTAGCTCTATCTGCTCTGGTATTTCCTCTTTCTCTCTCTGTTATATACGTGTGTGCGCTTGTACGTGCACGTGTGTGTGTGGTGTGTGTGTGTTGCAAGGCTACCGCAGTCTTATTTTCATCTTCAATCTCCACTAATCATGGAGATTTGATTAGCAGGTTGGTTAAGCACCATCTAATATGAAATGCTCCTGCTGGACAGTTTTGCCTCAGTCCTTGCTCCCTGGGTTATTCCAACCCAGTTAGGGTAGCTGCATTACTTTTCAGCAAATTACATGCTTCCTTTTTTCAAAAGAGCATTAAAAAGGAGAGTTACCGTCTGATACAGTGAGGCTTTGGATCCTCTACAGCACAATGAGCAAAAGGGCTTTGCCAGTTAATATGCACAATATCCTTGTTACATAAACCATCAGAAATCGGAGGGCAAAATAATGGTAGGAGGCTAAGCACTGGTGGTAACACCAACAAAAATGAGCAAATGAGATGCTGAGGATTTGCACTTATTTTGCAAAGGCTGGATTATCAGGTTTTATGGCTTCCTCCAATTCTGCCCTCCCTTCCTGCAAGCCTGTTTCCCACTTCCAGTTCACACACACACACACACACACACACACGCATACACACCCACATTTGTATTATTGAAGAGGCTACATTTTTATTCCAAAGCAAATTCCAAAGTACTTGTCCCCAAAGACATTTAAGCAGTTATTTAGTGGCTCATCCCTCACTAAGACAGACTGTCTTCTTGTCTCTGGCATAGACAGCTGAGATATCTAAAACAGCAGGTATCCTCACCTGATCTCAGACAATAGATAAGATCTAGGCTCACATAAATGTTAAACATACTCAACCACATTCATTCAAGATATTGTGCACTCTGAGGACCTTGCTGCTTATAGTTTTCTTCTCAATTTACAGGAGGACAGATGGAGGTGAAGGGGAAAAAAAACATTTCTTTGGTGATAGAAATTTAAGAAGTCTGAAAGTAGGAGGAAATGAAATGTCTTTGGGGTTGGAAAAAAAAGGGCACACAAAGCCTACAATTTTTAAAAAGGAAAAGGACTGCTATGGGCCTCTAGAGGCAAATGAGAAGTCAGAGAAATGGAGTACAACACCCACTCCAGTGAAATGCGCAAGACCTCCCTCTCTATTCAGAATCTCTCTCCCAGAATCAGTTGAGAGGATTCCTCACAGGTGTGGTTCAGTAGCTTTAACATGTATCAGAATGACCTGGAGGGCTTTTCAAACAGACAACAAAGCTCTACACACAGTTTCTGCTTCAGTGGGTCTTGGGAGAGGCACAAAAATGTGCATTTCCAACAAATTCCCAGGTGATGCTGACTCTGCAGGTCCAGGGGCTACACTTTGAGACTGTAGTATGGGCTGGGACTTGCACCCACCAGGTGCAGGAAAATAAGGAAGAGATAAATGACCTTGCTCAAGAAACCTGAATAGGTCAGCTATGGACTCTGTATATCAAATCTCCCTATATTCCCACAAGGCTCACAGACCAGTATTTTAGCGTCACTTAATGACACCTGCCAAACCTAACAAAGGGTTTTTACATGTGTAATCTCATTTGCACCTCACAATGAGATAGGCAGAAAAAGCATTTCCAGGAACACTTTAGAGATGGATAAGCAAGATAAACTAAGACCCAGAGAGAACAAATGGTTAGTCCAAAGTCAAATAGTGGTTAAATGAAAGACCAATATCTAAAACCCAGATCTTTGGTAGGAGAAGGAAGGGAAGAATGAAGGGGGGCCATAAACAGAAGGGGGAATGAACCACAAGAGACTATGGACTCTGGGAAACAAACTGAGGGCTTCAGAGAGGAGGGAGGTGGGGGAATGGGATAGGCTGGTGATGGGTATTAAGGAGGGCACGTATTGCATGGTGCACTGGGTGTTATACGCAATGAATCATGGAACACTACACTAAAAACTAATGATGTACTGTATGGTGACTAACATAACATAATAAAAAATTTTTTAAAAAATAAATAAAAAATAAAATAAAATAATACCCAGATCTTTGTTGATAAAGTCTGTGCTCTTTCTACTAAACTACTTTGTTGGGAGAAAGTATAATGAATCTAAGCTGTGAATAAAAAGGGACTAGCATATATACATTTATAACGTGATGTGAACTTCTTGAATAGGACTACATCATTTTATATACTGACTTGAATAATTACCCTTTTAGGGATTACCGTATGTTTATTTATTTACTTAAATATATATTTTTAGATTTTATTTATTTATTTGTCAGAGAGAGATAGAGAGAGCAAGCACAGGCATGGAAAGCGGCAGGCAGAGGGAGAAGCAGGCTCTTCTCTGAGCAGGGAGCCCGATGTGGGACTCAATCCCAGGACTCTGGGATCATGACCTGAGCAGAAGGCAGATGCTCAACCAACTGAGCCACTGAGGAGCCCCTACCACATGTTTTTTTAAAACAACTTTCCTTCTACAAACATTTATGTTGTACTTATCTTTCCTTAAGAAATAGTGTTGAAAAAAATATATTGTTGGAGGAAGTTCTGATACTGTTATGGTGGTACAAGGCCATGGTAGCTGATCCTTCCTGCTGATAACAACCATTAACTATAAACAAAATACAAAAACCCCAGCTACCTGAGGACTCTGCACAGTAAACAGCTGCTGGCAAATTGTAAGGCAAGACAAACCTTGGAGAAGCGACCTTGTTTACTTTCTCCTTTCTCTAGTGGTTTTGCCCTAGGGTAGACCTCAGTCCTGAAGAGGCCTATGATAGAAACTCTGTTATCTCACCAACTCCAGAGTAACCTTGGAAAGGAGCTCCTGTAGGCCAGAGGATGAAACAGAGATCTCAGCGGGACTGAAGCTGAATTTAGTATAAGAACCCACACAAGGCCCAGGCTAGAGCCTGAGACCACACACGTGTAGGACCAACCCATGCCAGCTCAGTAAAGACTTAGGAAACTGAACTGAGATTTGAGCCCCTATACAAACCCCAGCCTTACCACTAAACCACACATGAATGAGACAGACGCAAACCAGCATACCAAGGCTTTGAGAACTGAGCTGGGATGTGAAACATTGCCCAGAGAGGGCAAGACAGAACTTACAGTTTGAACTGAACCATGTGAATTGCTTACTTAAAAGAGAAGTATTAACTTTTACCAGGTGATTATAACAATACACAGATTCTACACAACTAATATTCAAAATGTGGAAGATACAGTTCATAATCACAGACTATGCAAAGAACCAGAACAATAAGATTAATTCTCAAGGGATAATATAATCACCATATGCTAATCCTTAGATGACCCAGATGTTGGAATTAATAGACAAAATTTGAAAGCACCTATTATAATAATGCTCCATGAGGTAAAAGAAAGAACATACTTGAAATGAATAAAAATATATCTCAGCTAAGTAATAGAAAACAGAAAAAAATTGATATTTTAGAACAAAAATATATAATTTTTGAAACAAAAGATTCACTGGTTTTGCTCAATAGTAGATAGAGATAATAGTGAAAATGCCAATGAGGTTGAAGATAGTTCAATAGAAATTATTCAATTTGAAGAAAAGAGAAAAAATAAAAATAAAAATAACACAATCTCAAAACTTGTGGAAAAATTCAAAAGATTAAATATACATGTAGTTGGAGTCCTGGAAAAAGAGGAGAAAAAGATTGAAGCAGAAAAAAAAAATATATGTGAAAAAATAAGGTCTGAAAACTTCCCAAATTTGAAAATTTCCCAAATACATAAATTTACAAATTTGAGAAGTCAGTGAATACTAGACAAAATAAATTCAAAGAAAATCTTTCCTGCATACATCATAATCAAACTGAAGAAATCCAAAGCTGAGAAAGTCTTAGGGGCATAGCTAGAGAAAAAAATACACATGCATGCAGGAGAATATGATCCATATGGTCATGGAATTCTCATCGGAAACCACAGATACTAAAAAACAGTTTACATAGGTTTATATAACAATTTACACAATAAAACACAGGCATAATTTAAAATGCTTACAGGAATAAAACCTGTAATCCAGAATTGAACAACCAGTACATATATTTCAAGAACGAAGGTGAAATAAAGACTTTCCAAATAAAACAAAACTAGGAGTACGTGTTGCCAACTTAACTAACTGGTTTACAAGATACGTTAAAAAAAAATGTTCTTTAGGCTGAAGGGAAATGATACCAGGAGGGAAACTTGGATCTTCAAAAATGAAGGAAGTTTATTATACATAGTAATTATACGAACAATTTTAAGATCTTTAAAAATATATGTATGACTGTTTAAAGCAAAAGTTGTAAATCTGGGGGAGTTCTGCATATACATGGATGTCATAAATATGAAAATTATTAAAAATGGAAATGGTTAAGGACATATATGACTGAAAATTTTTGAAGATTTTAGTCAAGTGGTAAATACAAACTCTAATCATTTCAGAAAATGATACATGTGTTGTAATATATGGAGCAACCCGTAAGATAATAGAAATATAGCCAGTGGGCCAAATGAAAAATTGAGATGGAATATTAAGATTTTCAAATAATCCCCAAAAAGGCCATAAAGAGAGAACAAAGGAACAAAAATTAGAGGATACAAATAGAAAACTAGTAATGAAAAGGCAGATATGAATGCAACCATATCAATAATTACATTAAAGGGTAATGTTCTAAACACTCAAAGAGCAGATATTGAAAGAATAGATTTTTAAAAATCAAAACCAACCATACATCTAAAAGAGACCCCCTTTGACATAAAAACACAGATAGTTGAAAGTAAGTAGATAAAAAAAGACATGCTGTGCAAACAGCAAGCATAAGAAGAGTGAGTGGCTTTTTTAATATCAGATAAAATAGACTATAAGAAACAGTATTACTAGTGACACAGATATTTCATAATGATAATGGTGACACTCTATTGGAAGGACATAAAACTTTTAAATGTGTGTGAACCTAGCAAAAGAGCCTTAAAATACAGGAAGAAAAAAATTAAAGGGAGAAATAGACAATCTCCCAAACATACCATAAGACCCAAATATCTCTTTTTACAATTGATAGAAAGTCAGGCCAAAAATATTTAATGGAGACATAAATCTGAACACTACCCACCACCTCGATCTAATTGACATTTATAGTGCACCACAACCAACAACTGCAGAGTGGGCACTTCTTTCAAATGCAACTGGTGCAGTCACCAAGCTAGACCACAGGCTAGGCCAGAAAGCACGTATCAACAAATTTTTAAATATTTAACTATTTTATGGTCAGAGAACACACTCTGTATTATTTCAATTAAAATAAAAATATCAAGGTAGAAAGAGTAGAAAATGTCATCCAACTGGTAAATTAATAACAATACAATATCTAGGAAAAATCCAAATATCTGGAAATAAAACAACACACTTCCAAATAATTCATGGGTCAGAGACCAAAAAAAAAAAATCACCAAAAAATTGGAAAATATTTTGCACTAAATGATATTAAAAATACAACATATCAAAATTTTGGGATCCAACCAAAGCAGTGCTTAGAGAGAAATTTATAGCTTTACGTGGTTACATTATGAAGGACAAAATCTAAAACCAATGACCCTGTGCTCTACATTAAGCAGCTAGAAAAAGAAGAGCAAAGTAGACCTGAAGTAATTCAAAGAAGAGAATAGTGAAGATAAGAGAAGAAAATAAAGATAAAACAGACAATGCAGAAAATTACCAAGGCCAAAAAGTAGTTTTCTGAGAAGACTTTTTTAAAATTGAAATAACCCTGTCTAAATTTTCTAGAAATCCTACCTAAAATCCTACATAAAACCACAGCATTAATCACTAATAGGAGGAGCTCCTCAAGTCTCACAGACATTAAATAGATAATAAGAGGATACTAAGAACAACTTTATTCCAACAAATTCAACAACTTAGATGAAACAGAAAATTTTATTTTAAAAGTACAATTAGTTAAAATTGACTAAAGAGAACATCTGAATAGCCTTATATCCATTAAAGAAATGAATTTATTATGAAAACCTATTAAGAACTTCAGGCCCAGGTGTTTTCACTGGTGGATTATATCAAACATTCAAGGAAGAAGTCACAACTATTTCTCACAAATATTTTCAGAAATAGTAGGGAAAGAAATAATGAACAAGTCATTTTAGGAGACCAGCTTGACACTAATCCTGAGGGGGACTCTAATCCCCCTTGACTGACATTATGAAAGAAGAAGACTACAAGTCATTAAATCTTGTGAATATAAATTTATTCTCTTAAAAACACTATCAAATCAAATCCAACAATATATAAAAAGGAGAATACATCACAATCAAATAGGATTTTATCCCAGAAATGCAAGATTTGTTTAGCATTTGGAAATCAATCAGTGTAAGTCACTTCATTAACAGAATCAAGAAAAATCATATGGTTTTCTCAGTAGTTGCAGAAAACATATTTGCCAAGTTTCCATACTTATTCATATTTATGAGTTTAAAAATTATCAGCAAACTAGAGAACAATTTCAAGAGGAACAAAAGTCTACAAAAACCTAGTTACCATCATACTTTAATGTTAATACAGGATTCCCTCAGAAAAATAAGCCCTTGCTAAAAATGAGCTCCCTTCCCCCCAAATTAAAAAACACATGGTAAAATGACACACCATGAAGGAAAATCAGACAACACAATAAAATGACTCAGGATCTGAAAATCTTAGAGTACTTCAACAATAATCTGATAGAGAGAGAAAGGGAGGGAGGACGGAAATCACATAAGCAGTTGATACACCACCTGCTATCCATTCCAGTTTTGCTGGTCTCCGGTACTTAAGGTCACACAAACATGTATGTTGGAATGTGTGTTTTTTCTCTCTCTCCAATTTTCACTAAATTTTCAGTCTGTGCATTGTATGTTTTTGTTTTTGTCCCATGTTTCTCTGTATGATGGAGAAGGGAGGATTCACAGCTAAGGTGTCATCATGATCCGAAGGAAGATGATCCTGAAAATTACATGCATAAGGTAACAACAGGGCTGCACTTTGCTCCTTTCAGGGCCGGCTTCTGCTCCTGTATCCAGTGGAATAGTTAAGACTCTCCCTCTTCTCAGGTGCCTGGGTAGCTGAGTTGGATAAGCATCGGACTCTTGATTTCGGCTCAGGTCATGATCTCAGGGTCATGAGATCAAGCCCCACCTGGCGCTCTGTGCTGCAGATGGAGCCTGCTGAATATTCTCTCCCTCCCCCCTCTAAAAGAAAAATAAACAAAAAGACTCTCCCTCCTCTCACATGTCTTTGTGGGGTTCCCCCCATTTTACTAGAATCATTTAATTTAAAAAAGAAAATGTCTTTTGACAATAAATATAATGACATAATAAAATAATAACATTCACCTTATAACTTACAGTTTAAAGGGAATATGTAATTGCTTGGTTCTATAGCTAAAGAGTTGGGCGTCTGGGTGGCTCAGTTGGTTGAGTGCCTGATGCTATGTTCAGCTCAGGTTATGATCTCACGGTCCTGAGATTGAGCCCCATGTCAGGCTCTGCCCTGCGCATGGAGCCTCCTTAGGAAGCTCTCTCTGCCCCTCTTCACCCTGCTCATGTGCACACTCTCTAAATAAAATTTTAAAAAATGTTAAGTAATAAAGAGTTGAAACCACCACTTCAGCAGCTGATTTTACAGTGTGTGCTTGATATGTGTGCAGGATGACCTTTACTGTATTCAGAGCCACAGAATTGATTTTCCGGGTTGTATTTAGTCAGGGCATCACCACTTTCCTTAGCAAGTGTTTGAACAGCAGGAACTAGTACAGTCTTCTAGAAGGTATTTTGAAGGTGATATCATGTTATTTGCCATAATAAAAGCCTAAGTTATATTGTCTTAAGGAATACACGAAATACTTCATATTAACTTTCATATTATTGTCATCTTAGTTGTTTGATGCTAAGCAGATAACAGAAAAGGAAGTGACTGAATTGCAAAAGGACATTAGAAGTTAGGTAGACTTGGGGCACCTGGGTGGCTCAGTCGTTAAGCGTCTGCCTTCGGCTCAGGGCGTGATCCCAGCATTATGGGATCGAGCCCCACATCAGGCTCCTCTGCTGGGAGCCTGCTTCTTCCTCTCCCACTCCCCCTGCTTGTGTTCCCTCTCTTGCTGGCTGTCTTTCTCTCTGTCAAATAAATAAATAAATAAAATCTTTAAAAAAAAGGAAGTTAGGTAGACTCTAGTGGAATATACAATTTTAGAGCCCAAGAATAGAAGAAAGTGTTTTTACAGTGTTTACTGGTTGTATCTTCCTGAAGTAACTATGGAGGGATTTGCAAGAACATGTTAGGCCGGCCACACTGAGAAGAAAATCAACCAGAGGGTATTTACCATTAAAGTAGTGAAAAGTAATGGTAGTATTTGTTTTTAGGGATTATAATTGAACTTCTGTTTAATGTGATAGTCTGTGATCTAAATATTCTGAATGTTTCCAAATAAACCTGGAAAAAAATAAGCCATCTCCATTTTTACATAGCTTATGATTAGATTCAATTCAGATCAATAGGCTAGTAGATACATAAAAACAACCACAGTACAGGATAATGACTGACGTCCCCCGGTGGGACAAAACTAATCTATGCTCCACTGAAGCCTAGTGTGTTTATAGTGGTATCATGTCAGTCCCATGCCTTCAAGTTTTCTCTGACGTGTGACTTCAATTTTTGATAGATGTTCTTTGATAATGTGCTCCTATAATGTTGCCTGCTTGGAGACAAGTGTAAAATGTGAACAGGCTGTGAGTAAGCAAACATTCGTTCAGAGTCTGCATTGTATTAAATCAAGCCTTTGCACAGGCACTGGTCATACCAACAGTCCCTGCTGTTAGATCCCTTCAACTTACATACACGTACGCATTTCTGAATGGACTTAGCTCCTCCTGACCAACCCGCTTTTCTCCTCTGAGCCAATATGACTACCTTGGCTCCTGGGAGAAAACACCAAGATGAATGTCACCTGGCTTTTCTCTAAAATGATGGAGAAAAATCTCCCTTCGATGGTTTGTGTACAAAGACCACTGGCACGTATATGGAGCCTTTCATTTCTTTATGGAAACTGCAGGGAAAAGGATGAATAGAGGAAAAAAGCTTAGGAGGAATATTTTTTTAATCCATCCTATTTCTCCACCAGTATAAGTAGCAAAGACCCTTAGAAACTTCAAAAGGACTGCACGACTGTTGCAAAACAAGGAGAGGAGGGGGACCATTTCAGATGGAAGGTCTGCTTCTTTAATATATGAAAATACAAAAGAAGAGTGGTGCATAGGACAACTACTGCAAAACAAAATAAAAATGAACACAGAGAGGGGCACCTGGGTGGCTCAGTCATTTAAGTGCCCCGCTCTTGGTTTCGGCTCAGGTCATGATCTCAAGGTCGTGAGATAGAGCCCTGCGTCCTGCTCCACCTTCAGAAGGGTGCCTGAGATTCTCTCACTCCCTTGCCCTCAACACCTCCCCCTCCCCTCTCTCTTAAACAAGCAAAAAACCAAAATCTTTAAACAAAGTCCTCCTCCCAGATCCCCGTCTTACAGATGCATTCCGAAGATCCAGTCAGGAAGAGTCATGTTTTCTGTAATGAAGGGGTGGGACGCATACCTTAACTCAGATCTTTTTTTTTTTAATTCTTTTTTTAAGTATAGGTGATACACAATACTACATTAGTTTCAGGTATACCACTTAGTGATTTGACAAATTTATACATTATGCTTTGTTCACAAGTATAGCCACCATCTGTCCCATTACATCATTATTAACATATCATTGACTGTTTTCCTTATGCTCTGCTTTTTACGCTGGTGACTTACTCATTCCATAACTGGAGGCCTGTATCTTCCTCTCCCTGTCACCCATTTTGCCCATTCCCCCACATCCCTTCCTCTGGCAACCATCAGTTTGTTCTCTGTATGTATAAGTCTGATTTCTGCTTTTTGTGAAAAAAAATTTTAAAAAGAAGAAAAAATAAAAAGACAAGACAAGATGAATTTTAAAATGTAAAATAATAATAATAATAAATTAAAAAAAGAAAAACCACAAAACTGCAACTAGTTTTCTGTGCCCCAGCACAATGTGGGCTGGTGGGACTTGTGGACCTTGGGCTTTCTAAAGTGGCAAGCTCATTGAGGCAAACAGACACCCACTACACGTGTCCAGACCTTCCTCCTGTCTTAGCTTTTAAGGTGAATTGGGAATGTAAACCATGTGGTTCTCCACTCCCTTTGACCTGGGGAACTTTCTCACAGCTCCTCCACCACTTGGCAGAGTTCTAACATCTCTTTATGTACTAGTTGCTCTTATAAGCCAAAGCTTTTTTTCTGTGCCCAAGGACAGAGAGATCTGTTCCTGGTCCCTCAGTACTACCCTTCCCCACTGCCATTTGCAGCAATGGGTGTGGGGATTCCCTTCGTTACCATTACTCTATTGCTGTGCTCTTGCCATTTTCTCTCTCTAACTTTGGTTGTTCAGTAGCAGTTCAGTCAGCCCTCAGTTCTTCTTGAGGAAGAATTGTTCTATTAATAGGTGTAATTTGGTGTGTTCTGTGGAAGAGGTGAGTTCAGAACCTTCCTATGTTGCCATCTTGAACTGGAACTCTACTCAGATCTTTAAAATCCAATAATATTGCCCAGAAGCACTGGCCTCCTAGCCTCTCCCACCTCTCACATACCTTGCATCAATTGCCCAATCTGGCTTCTTCTTTGATTCACTTCTTTGTCTTTCTTGTTTGGATTAGTTTCTCCTCCTCTGGCAGCTACTTTTCCACTGTGGTTTTGGTTTTCTGGGAAATGACTCCCAAGTAGAGAAAGGAACCTTCTTTCTTGGTTTCAGTACTTTGCTTTGTAAGGAAAGCCTCTGTAAAGCCAGCCTGTCTTTAACTTGGCCTCTGAATTTTGTCTGGACAATGCTTAGTATCATCCCCTAGAAAAAAATCCTAGTCAACCCTTCATTCAGCTAAGCAGCCACTTATTCATCCAACCAGTCCATGCCTTTGGTTAAGCTTTCAGGATCTTGGGGTGGAGGGGCGGGTTTCATGGATTCCCAAATCCTGTCCTATGCTATCCCCTTTCTGCCCTGTGATCAGGCCTCCTCACAATGCTTTTGTCCTTTTTTCTTTACCTCTCCTTGTCCACAAGCTAATAACCGATGCTAAAGATCTAGAGTGGAGAAAATCTTCATTCTCAGTCTCAGAGAAGATAGAGTGGGAGGATGAGGAGGAAACCATGCTTTTAGAATCCCAAATGAGAGTTCCACCGAACATGTTTTCCCATGGAAACATTATTAAAGATGCATTTTATAATATTACAAATCACATATATTTTGGACCAGGGAGCTATTCGTGGGCCATCATGAGGTATCCAATGAGCAAACATCACATTATTCCCATTTGAAATACGTCCCATGACCCCATAAACTAACTTTGGTAAATAGTCTAGTCATAATTGGGGACATCAGAAAATACATGAAAATAGGTTTTTTCTAGCATATTAGCTTTGAATTAATCTACATTCATCATAAGAAGTCCTTGCAACAGCAATCAGACAACAAAAAGGGATAAAAGGTATCCAAATCAGGAAAGAAGAAGTCAAAATGTCTCTCTTTGCAGATGACAAGATACTCTATATGGAAAACCCAAAAGAATCCACGCCCAGACTATTAGAAGTTATAGAGCAATTCAGTAATGTGGCCGGATACAAAATCAATGCTCAGAAATCAGTTGCATTTCT
>NC_048227.1:38986892-39006436 GCF_002007445.2 Ailuropoda melanoleuca
CGTTACCTTGGAATTAACTTAACCAGAGACGTAAAGGACCTATATGCTAGAAACTATAGATCACTTTTGAAAGATATTGAGGAAGACATAAAAAGATGGAAAAATATTCCATGCTCATGGATTGGAAGAATTAACATAGTTAAAATGTCCATACTACCCAGAGCAATCTACACTTTCAATGCTATACCAATCAACATACCGAGGACATTTTTCAAAGAACTGGAACAAATAGCCCTTAAATTTGTGTGGAAACCAGAAAAGGCCCCGAATCGCCAAGGAACAGGTGAAAAGGAAAAACAAAGCTGGGGGCATCACAATGCTGGATTTCGAGCGGTACTACAAAGCTGTGATCACAAAGACAGCATGGTACTGGCACAAAAACAGACACATGGACCAATGGAACAGAATAGAGAACCCAGAAATGGACCCTCGGCTCTTTGGGCAACTAATCTTTGATAAAGCAGGAAAAAACATCCGGTGGAAAAAAGACAGTCTCTTCAATAAATGGTGCTGGGAAAATTGGACAGCTACATGCAAAAGAATGAAACTTGACCACTCTCTCACACCATACACAAAAATAAACTCCAAATGGATGAAAGACCTCAATGTGAGACAGGAATCCATCAAAATTCTAGAGGAGAACATAGGCAACAACTTCTATGACATCGGCCAGAGCAACCTTTTTCACGACACATCTCCAAAGGCAAGAGAAATAAAAGATAAAATGAACTTATGGGACTTTATCAGGATAAANTATGGACCCTCGGCTCTTTGGGCAACTAATCTTCGACAAAGCAGGAAAAAACATCCAGTGGAAAAAAGACAGTCTCTTCAATAAATGGTGCTGGGAAAATTGGACAGCTACATGCAAAAGAATGAAACTTGACCACTCTCTCACACCATACACAAAAATAAACTCCAAATGGATGAAAGACCTCAATGTGAGACAGGAATCCATCAAAATTCTAGAGGAGAACATAGGCAACAACTTCTATGACATCGGCCAGAGCAACCTTTTTCACGACACATCGCCAAAGGCAAGAGAAATAAAAGATAAAATGAACTTATGGGACTTTATCAGGATAAAGAGCTTCTGCACAGCCAAGGAAACAGTCAAAAAAACTAAGAGACAGCCCACGGAATGGGAGAATATATTTGCAAAGGACACCACAGATAAAGGACTGGTATCCAAGATCTACAAAGAACTTCTCAAACTCAATACGTGCGAAATAAATAAACAAATCATAAAATGGGCAGATGATATGAACAGACACTTTTCCAATGAAGACATACAAATGGCTAACAGACACATGAAAAAATGTTCAAAATCATTAGCCATCAGGGAAATTCAAATCAAAACCACACTGAGATACCACCTTACGCCAGTTAGAATGGCAAAGATAGACAAGGCAAGAAACAACAATTGTTGGAGAGGATGTGGAGAAAGGGGATCCCTCCTACATTGTTGGTGGGAATGCAAGTTGGTACAGCCACTCTGGAAAACAGTGTGGAGGTCCCTTAAAAAGTTAAAAATTGAACTACCCTATGACCCAGCCATTGCACTACTGGGTGTTTACCCCAAAGATACAGACGTAGTAAAGAGAAGGGCCATATGCACCCCAATGTTCATAGCAGCATTGTCCACAATAGCTAAATCGTGGAAGGAACCAAGATGCCCTTCAACAGATGACTGGATTAAGAAGTTGTGGTCCATATATACAATGGAATATTACTCAGCTATCACAAAGAACGAGTTCTCAACGTTTACTGCAACATGGACGGCACTGGAGGAGAGAATGCTAAGCGAAATAAGTCAAGCAGAGAAAGACAATTATCATATGATTTCTCTCATCTATGGAACATTAAGAACTAGGAAGATCGGTAGGGGAAGAAAGGGATAAAGAAAGGGGGGGTAATCAGAAGGGGGAATGAAGCATGAGAGACTATGGATTCTGAGAAACAAACTGAGGGCTTCAGAGGGGAGGTGGTGGTGGACTGGGATAGGCCGGTGATGGGTAATAAGGAGGGCACGTATTGCATGGTGCACTGGGTGTTATATGCAACTAATTGAATCATCGAACTTTACATCAGAAACCAGGGATGTACTGTATGGTGACTAACATAATATAATAAAAAAAAAATTTTAAATAATAATAATAAAATAAAAAGTTCAATTACCCCAATTCTATTTTTTTAAAAAGGAAAATGTGATTAAAATCTTGTTTCATTAAAAAATAAGAACAGCGTTATGTATTCAATACCTGTTTAATAGTATTTCTATCATTTATTCATTTTGAAAGTTATTTAGGTTGTAAATCTTCTTCCAAGGAGTTCTCATTGCATAAGTACATGCATGTTCTTAATTTCTGGCTTAATTTTTAAGTCTACTTAGTTCTCTGATCAATAGTTTTTTCAAATCATTGTAAGAATCTGCACAAATAGTTAAGTTCAAACAGAGGCAATGTTCTAAAATAGCTCTACTTCAGTTTTGTTTTTCAAAGTTTTTGTATTTTTTAAAAATGGAATGAGAACAATATTGAATCATAAACATGTAAGAAATAACTTGTGGTGTTAGAAATAATCACAAAGTACCCTATTTTTTATTGAATCAAATATTATATAATAAAGTGGAAGAAAAACTATACTCATAATATAATACACTCCGGGAAAATCAGCACCATAGACATCTATTGTTTTTACCTACCTACCATTCTTCTCTCCCTTGTTTGACAAAAGCATTCTCTTTTCTTTTGGGGCACCATGCCTCCATCTGGTCCTCAGTTGCTACTATCATAGTGTCCTCTGACACAAAAGTGGTCATCTGGCCCTGGCTGGCCAATCAGAATAACCATGACTCTCCTTACAGTGACCCAAACTGGGTGAAAGAGTGCTTTCATAATATTTGCCTACTGGTGCTAGAGAAGAGAGCTTTCTTTCCCTCAGATCTTGAGCCATAAAAATAGTAAAAGCCACAGATGTCTCACTTTCTTTCCAAGCCACATAGAAGAAGAATCTGTGGTAGAAAAGGTGAGATCAACACCTAGAGAGAAACGGAACTAAAGACAAAGGGGAAAAAAGGAGAGGGCACAGATGATACTGATCCCCTGAATCCAGCTGGGCCTGAAACCATGCCCACCCGAGACTTCCTAACAATTTGGACTAATAAACTCCCATTTTACTTAAACTCATGTGATTACCCTCTTACTCTTATACAGCCACATGAGTCTTAATACACCAAGACATAGAGGAAGGAAGTGAGACTTCCATTCACTTCAGGGTCTTCTCCATTTGAATGTATGCTCATCTGAATTAATTTTCCTCAACCAGCACTTCACAAGACCTATAGATCCTCCTTCTTGTTCAGATGAGGGAAAAGTCCATGGCCAACAGGGGATGTCTAAACACAACAGGGGATGAAGTGGGCACCTGTCTCTATCACTTCCTCTCTCTGTGATCTTGGGCAGGTTGCTTATATTTCTAAGTCTTGATTTCTAGATGTTGAAATAGGCATTGTAGTAGTACACAGTTCATAGGTGTCCTATGAGAATTAAATGAGATATTGTATGTAAAGTATAAGATACATAACACATATTCAATCACTCTTAGCTATTATCATTTAAACAGATACAAAACAATGTGCTATCATTGAAATGTTGACCAAGACACTGGAGCTACACGGAGAAGCCCATCCTGCATTCTTCCTCTTTGTGTCACTCCTATAAGGCTTGTAGAGCCATGTTCCTCAGTGTAAATATGAGAAGTTTCATGGGAACACTCAACAGCCTAGTCCAGATAATTTTGTCTTGAGCAAGGTAAAGGCCTATAATGGGAAAGCTTTGAGACAGTGAGCAATTCAAATGCTTACTGATAAAGCCATTAACAGTGTAATGATGAAGGAGTTAGAGGGGTCTATAAGATGCTCTTGAGTTTTAGTTAAAAGCATTACAAATTGATGGATTTGAATTCTACCTCTGCCATTGTTAACAATAAAATTTTGGACAATTTACAAAAGGTCTTTTAGCCTTGCTTTCTGGATTTATAAATGGAGATAATAGTAATTATCTTAAGTCATTGTGAAGCTAAGTAAGACAATGTATGTGAAGTGCTTAGCAGAAACCCTGTCCATGACAGCTTGTTCATGGTGCATGTAGGGAATTATGGTGTCTTAGTCACCAATTAGATCACAGAGGGTAAAACGTTATTAGCAAGGCATTTTTGAGTCAGGAGGCTGAATCAGAGGAGGGAGTCTGGGAAACAGGATAGATTCAGAGGCACAGTGTGGTATCTGAGGTTTTTCAGTCCCAGGTGTCTAGAGTGGCCCTTGACTATAGGGCATCCAGAGAAATTGTGAAAGACTTTGAAATGGGAACAGATATAACAGTGTGTATCTTGTCAAGCTCCTGCATACATGTCTTCCTTGTCTTTCATTGTCTTTGATCAATTTTACAACTCTAAAAGTTGTGGAAAATTGATAATATAAACAACTATTATCCAAGAAAATGTGTATCTGGTGAAATGCAATTTATTATTTCCGTTTGGATTAACTCATTTTGCATGGATGTACATTGGTTTCAAAATTCCCTATTCCCTAGATATGCATGGATTGTGAGAATTCTCTTGGAACTGACCATAACATCTTACTGGTTCCCTCATTAATTAATAAGTTGAATAAAATGTTTGACATTTTATGTGCTCATTTTATGTTTATATGAGAGTCGTGATTTCTTCTTCTTCTTCTTCTTCTTCTTCTTAAGACTTATCCTTTAAAAGGGGGTCTCTCAATAGCATGGGGGAGCCTCTGACATTCTTCTAATTTTGCAGTTGAGCTCATGCCTACTGAGTAGTCCTTTTAAAGGTAAAGGGACGTTACTGGTTTCTGCCCTCACTGCCTCCTTGGAAGCATCTTCTGCCAGAAACATCTTGGAAGTTTCAGAAGGGAAACTCAATTATCAGGGATCTGTATCTTAGTCCCTTGATTCTGCCTTTTTGCTCTTGACATTCCCTGAGGGAAGGCCCTATTCGTGGAGGCCCATATTAGTCTCCACAGTAATTCCTGGCAATGGCCACCTTGCCCTTGATTAAAGCTACAGCTAAACCTCTTTTGATTAAATTATTTTTCAGTTTAACAATTATATTTCATTCAGTAAAGTACTGTAATGGACTGCTGGTAATTTCGAAAAACAAGATGCAGACTCATCCAAAATTATTTCCTTTGATAGTTGATAAATAAATCTTAGATGTGAACACAAAGTTCATGCTGCACATAAAGGTATTCAAAAGAGGGATGCAGACTCCAAGACAATTACAATTAGGAAGAGGGAACAGGTGAGGATGATAAAAAATCCTTTAAAAGCAAATAAAAACAAAAATTTAAAAAAGCAGTCTTGTATTTATACCACAATGTACACACTTCACAAGCAGTATCATTTTAACAATAAAAACACTGGTGAGGTCACACTTCAAATCCATAAGCTGGATTTTAAGAATCCTCAAACCTGACCACCATGCAGAATCACCTATTGTCTGGCTTGAGGCTTGCTGCTCTCCCACAGAAATTCCCCTAGGGAAGGCTGCTTCATGCAGGAGAAGCATTGACTCACTGGCACTCAGTCCTTAGCTCTCCTTTTCCAACAGGCAAACAAAAACAGACAAAATACCAAACAACGCATTTAATGAGTATTGGTGCTGGTACATCCTTAACCTATGTGGTAGCAGGATTTTTGTTTCTTTGATTATACCATGTAGTTTAATGATGCTAAATTTAACCAGAACTGCCAAATAATTATGGTCATGTAAGCCAGAATTGAGCTGAGGGGAGGCCAATGAACATATCCAACTTTCATAGCCTCTCAAACTTTTGTGATTATCCTAACTGCCATGTTTGCCCTTAGTGGCTCCCAGTTGATTAGGACATGCCAAGACCTGTCAGTGTCCCAAAGGTGTGAGAAATGCCCCCACACTTCAAACTCTGAGAAGACTACTAATTGCCTGCTCCTTTAGCAATCCAATGCGGATTAATTGGAAGCCTGACCGGTAGGCAACAAGAGCTGAGAAAGTTGGGACATTAGATATGCCATCTAGCCCCTAATATGGGGAAAGCAGAAGTTGGGTATTTTGCCTATTCATTCTTGCTGAGCCCAAGGGAATAGTTGCTAGGAGTGCTTGTGTGTTCAGAGAACCACTTCTTTGTTTTGTGTGGTCCTGGGGGACTCACAAATGTCAAGCCCTGTCAGTTCCCAGAGCTAGGTGATTTGGAAGCCAGTCCCTCGGGGGGGTAGCCATAACAGTTGTTCTGCTGGATGTATAGACAAGCTCCTTCTAGGCAGTAGCTGGAGACTTGGTTTTACTATTGGAATGAGTCGGAGGGAGACAGCAGGGGACATGGCCACTAGCTATTTTAGGGTCCTAGGAGAATCTCAATCAGCTCCCACATACAGGCTGATTAGAAGCTGGACCCTTGGTCCCTTAAAAAGTTAAAAATTGAGCTACCCTATGACCCAGCCATTGCACTACTGGGTATTTACCCCAAATACAGACATAGTGAAGAGAAGGGCCATATGCACCCCAATGATCATAGCAGCATTGTCCACAATAGCTAAATCATGGAAGGAACCGAGATGCCCTTCAACAGATGACTGGATTAAGCAGTTGTGGTCCATATATACAATGGAATATTACTCAGCTATCAGAAAGAACAAGTTCTCAACGTTTGCTGCAACATGGACGGCACTGGAGGAGATAATGCTAAGTGAAATAAGTCAAGCAGAGAAAGACAATTATCATATGATTTCTCTCATCTATGGAACGTAAGAAATAGGAAGATCGGTAGGGGAAGAAAGGGATAAAGAAAGGGGGGTAATCAGAAGGGGGAATGAAGCATGAGAGACTATGGACTCTGAGAAACAAACTGAGGGCTTCAGAGGGGAGGGGGGTGGGGGAACGGGATAGACTGGTGATGGGTAGTAAGGAGGGCACGTATTGCACGGCGCACTGGGTGTTATACGCAACTAACGAATCATCGAACTTTACAACAGAAACCAGGGATGTACTGTATGGTGACTAACATAATATAATAAAAAATATTAAAAAAAAAAAAAAGAAGCTGGACCCTTGGGCAGCAGCTGGGAAAGTATGCAGTCAAATCCCTTCCAGGGAAAAATTGGAAGATGGCATTTTTGCTTGCTGCCTCTGCACTGAGCCTAGGAGATATAGACCTGGGATGTGCTTGTGTGCCAGTTTTAGTGCTTGGGTTTTTTTTGCTGTGGCCTTGTGGGACTCATGAAATCAAACCCTATTAACTCTCAGGGCTGGATGGGGGTCCATCCCTCATGTGACAGCTTTAAAAGTTGGGGTGTTAGATGTGTGGCCCAAACCCTCCCAATCAAATATAATGGCTCATTATGGGTCTCTGTGAATAATATGCAGAGCTAAATATTTGTAGTAGGGTCAATTGTCAAGAGAAAGATTGGACTGGTTTGCAGAGGAATTATATACTTCCTTGGCCACATCATCACTGTGCTGAGATGAAGAGTCAGAGCACTTGAGAGAGGTGAGCTCTGGGACCAGAACTACCCTGGGAGTGAAGAATGAAGGGGAAATGATCAAACTCATAAATGGTGAATGAAGGAGGAACAACCAGAAAGGTTGGAGAAAACTTTTTATTTCACCATCACTCCAAGCACTCAAGACTCCTCCCAGACCCACCCTGAGGTGTGTTATGAACTGATGGTGAGGGTAGAAGAGGGTCCTTAGAAGTGATGGGCCAAGAGATGAGAAGAGCACAAGAAAAGGAAAGCCTATTTGGCAAAACTACAGGAAAGGATTTCCAAGCAGGACTTTAAAGATCTTTCTTATGCAATAAATGTATACCAATGGAGCACTCTAAAGACAATTTTAATTTTTTATTATATACTATTTTAAGTTATCCATTAGTGTCTTTTAAATAATAAAAAACTGATTGCAAAATTCAAGAGAGGGATTTTATAAAAATCTAAATTCACCAAATAGCATTATTTGTATAGATTTGGCCTTTTATATTGTCTAACAGAACTTAATAGACAATTTGGTTGTTATTTAAAATGTATTACTGAGTTTCTACTACATGAGAAAAATAATTTTTAATCAAATTACTTCTTTTTAAACTCAGCCTACAACACAACTCTGGCTTCTAATTGATCTTGCAAAGGATACAACTGCTGACCTCACACTGTCTTGAAAGAGGAGGAAACACAAAAGGCTTTAGGTTGTGGATCTTTAGCAGTGGTCAGGGCAGTCACTTTGAGCAAAGACAGAGTGTTACATCTGTGCATTCCTGCTCACAACTGTGTTTATGAGCAAGAATTAAGGTGACATGGGAAATGGCTTTGGGTCAGTCACACATTTAAAAATTCTATTGAGATAGCTTATTAAAAAGGAAAGGGAGTTTATTTTTAACACATTGTCAGATTTTGTAGTTATTCTGATGGAAGGCATTTAGTGAAAAGTGTATTTTTCAGTGACCTGTGACAAATGAAATGTAACAGCTTCTCCCTCAAGAAATGAATTTAAGCCAGACTTATGAGCGTTGTCAAAACCTAGGTATTTGGGATACAGGAATTGGTTTTTAAAAATAAAGTAACTCTATCTCTTATTATAGCCATCCCAACTCCTATGTCTGAATCCTAGGTAATGGCAAGTCAATTCTTTTCAAACTATAAATTGATTCTTCTCACTTCATGCTCCCATTAATTTAACAAAAAATAATAATACCAAAAAATTAGTTCCCTTAAATATCTTTTATGAAGAAATATTACAGAAGAATCTTAAAGCAAAAGCATCTTTTTTTCTAGTTGGCTAGGTTGTTGTTTTTTTTTTTTTGAGATCGAAGACACTGGGGCAATAAAATACTTTTTAAAAAGCACTCTACAAATCATCAACTTTGTGAAGTGAAAGAAAGATATTGTCTTGCCCAACCTTTTTTTCATACAAAAAAACTGAGGTTCAGGGGTGTCTGGGTGGCTCAGTCATTAAGTGTCTGCCTTCAGGTCAGGGCGTGATCCCGGGGTCCTGGGATCGAGCCCCACATCAGGCTCCTCCTCTGGGAGCCTGCTTCTTCCTCTCCCACTCCCCCTGCTTGTGTTCCCTCTCTTGCTAGCTGTCTCTCTCTCTGTCAAATAAATAAATAAAATCTTAAAAAAAAGAAAGAAAAAAGAAAAAACTGAGGTTCAGAGACAGAACACTAGCCTTTTCTCTGGACTTCTGAGCAAGCATTTCTTGCATTGTATTATGCTTCCCATGGAATTATTGCTCAATTGTGTTTTGAATTATAGTCTTTTGAGTTGTAGCACTCTTATTACAATACGGCTAAATGGATCACGAGATGAGATCTTTCCCACTTGGTCCATTTGCATAGAAGTGACAATCAATGCTCAAGAAATGAAAGTGATTACTAAAAAAGAATAGCTCTAGAAGTGAAAACCTTGGACAGATCCTTGGGGTACACTTATATTAAGGGGCAGAAGAGAACAAAAAACCTGTGGATGAGACAGGGGAAATGTCTTCAGAGTTTACAAAGAGAATCAATGACATATTGGGGGTTAGAAGTCAGATTGAAAGATAGGTATGGTCAAGAAGGAGAAATAACAAAAACAAGTATAAAGAAGTTTGGAGAGAAGAGAAGGAAAAAGAAGGGGAGGAGAAAGGGAAGAACCAAGAGTAGCTAAAGGAGTAGTGCTAAGAAAACATTTACAAATACAAAGGACTTGTTTATCTATGTATGAAAAACAGATTGCAAATATAAAATTACAAGAGAAAAAGCAGATTATTGAGGAAATGAGATCCGAGAGAAGGAAGGGGGAAATGAGCCTAACACCCTAGAAGAGGGATGGCTGCTTCTCTGGGACAGGCAGGAAGAAGATGGAATGTGAAGAAGCTCTCACTAAAGAGCCTGGGTCTAAGTAAATTACCAGACAAGGACATCTGTCAAGAGGAGAAGATAACTGGTATGGCAAACATTTGAAACAATCTTCGGCAGGTTTTTGAAAGCAGTTGCTCCTGCTTAAGCTAGACATAGGAAGTGAGAGTCCCACATATGCGGTAGTAGGCTTGAGAGAGAGAAAGGAGGGAGTGACGGGATCTGATGTTTGCAGAGATTAGGCCAAGGAAATGAGAAACAATCTGCATCCCAGCACTTTATATAGCCATTTATTGGAATCAGGATGTAAAGAATGTGACTTTGCCAAAATTATGATGGTTTCATGACGCCTAAGAAAACATCACCCCCTTGTTGCACTCATGCACATCCATGGCAGTGCAGTGAAGGGAGTGAATTCAAGCAGGTAGAAAAATAAGCAGAGGCTCCAATCCAGATCCTATCCCTCCCCTACTTTGGTGCTTTCATGTCTACTTAAAACAGGGTTTCCCACCAGAACATGGCTGGAGAAGTGGGTGGGTGACTCTTGAAGATCAGAGTGGATAAGAATTAGGAATTACTAAACCAATAAACATTTTCTAGATTTAGATTTTTTTAAAAAATGAAAGTCCATCATAGAACCAATCACTGAGTCCTTTCAAAGTGTAGACCAGCTTGGTCCAAAGTTAATGAAATCTTCAAAGCATTGTCTGAAGGAAAAAGAGATGACCTGTATTACAAAAATCCTGAATGTTGGAGGAGCTTGTGCCAAGATAGAGTTGGAAGATTATTCTAAAACTTGAAATTTAAAAAGCAGTCTTTACACCAACTGTGTTAAGTCCTGGGGTAGCACTAGCCTATAGTTGTAACCATTTTTTACAGAACACAACCTCACAGCTGGGAAGTATTTTTTTTGTGTCACCTGAAATGTTTTAGCCTTATCTAATTTTCACCCACTGGAAAAAAAAAGTATGGCTGAGGGATTTTCACTGGCATCTTTGGCAACAATAAATGTAAATTATGACTTTCTGTTATACTAAAGGAAAGATTTTAGACCAAAATGAAGGATTTCAACTGGATGGGGCTCCTGCTGAGAAGCAGAAGGGGATGCATGTTTTAATCTGAGAGACATACCTGAGGTCCTCATCACTTTCGGGGGTTTTGAGAGAAACAGAAACATATTATGGGAATATAGAAACATTAAGAGCTTTGAAGCATTGGGTCTTTGGGGAAAAAGGCACATGAGGAGTCTCTGAGTTTCTTCTCAACACCTTAAGTTTTTTTACAGCTCAAGTTTTTTCATTCCAGAAAATTATTTCACATGACCTCTGGAATTTTCTTGCATATAGACTCGCACATATGAACACAATGTGGCCCAGGCTGCTTAGCTTCTCACTCTTACCTACTACCTTTTTGCTTCAGGGACTTATTATTCCTGTCACACAGATAGCTAGCTGCCCACCAACAATTTGTTCATTGCTTCCACATTGTAAAGTGATCTCTGGAAAGCACCTGTCCAACCAAGAATTATGTTTCCCAGCTGTCTTTGTTTCTAGGTGAAGAAACATGACTAGTTCTCACCTCTGGAATATGAGGGCAAGTGCCGTACGTCATTTATCCTCATACCAGTTTAGTGGTAATGCCAGATAAGTAGGCGTATCTTTCCATCTTGTTTTGTCATCCTTCAGCTGGTTGCAGAATGTTGTGAGGCTTAGGTGATAGTAAAGTCACAAGATGAGAGAAGGTTGGGTCACCGAATTACCATGTGGTTTGGAGCCACCAGCCAACAGAGAACCGGTAAATCCATATTGCGCATTTACATGAGTGAGAAATAAACTTGAAGTGTGTGAAGTCGTTAAGTCTTTGGAATTTATGTGTTATAACAGCTAGCTAGTATTGCCTTAACTAATATACATCAGTCATCCATTTCTCTTGCCTCTGTTAATGTGTTTCTTCTGCTTGGAATGCATTGCCCCTTTTGCTGTGTGCCAAATAGTGCTTGGAGATATAAAGGTGTGCAAAATAGACAGCCTATTTTCATGAAGCAAGCAGTATAATAAACTATAGCTTACCCTTCAAGGAAAAGCTTAAAGTCACATGATTAACTTTCCCTAATTTGGCCCTCTCTTCACCTCTTAAGCAAAATTAATTTTTCCTTTATTTGTATTCTAGTAGAAGTCAGAATCAATAACAAGTACAACCATCCAGGTGTCAGCCCTGGACTTAAAGAGGAGAATAATATGAGCCTAGACACATGGACTTAAAGTGTTATACATCTTTATTTATCTTCTGCATTTTGAGCTCACATACATCAGGGACTATGTCTTTTTGGTCTTTGTAAATGTAGCTTAAGACATGATGAAGGCTTAGTAAGTGTTTGTGGAATCTAACTATTTTTTATCCACTGTTCTTTTTCAAGAAGAGATTTATAAAGTGGCACTCATTTCTCCCTCCTTGTTCTGTGGTGCAAATATTGATGTTACAAAAAGGAACACGTTGAAGATACAGTGAATATAGTTCTATTGTTGCAAAGCTGCTTAACACACAAACATCCAGGACTCTTACTTCTCCCAAAGCACAGTACTGTTTTTCAGAACTGGATATCAGCCAGTAACTCTTCATCAGATCCCAAGAACAGGTACTTTTCTGACTCACAAGATTTTTTCTGTTTTCTGTAGATTTCCTTATAGTAGCCATTCAGAGACAACCATTTTCTTAAGTCACACCAAAAAAAGATCAAATGAAATTGTTGCATAATAGAATTATATATTGCCTATAGATACGATCATTTTCTAAACTCTCATAACCTTTTGGACATGAACAAAAGGTACACCAGAAGCTCATTAATAGGGATAGTGAGCATATATGAGAGAGCTGTGAACAGGGTGACTGGGGTTAGGGGATGAACCTAAGAAGTCTAGACTGGACAGGGATCACCAGCATTCTCTATTATGGTGTACAAGGGGAGTGGTGACCACCCGTTTACTTCCAAGCTGGTGCTGTCTCCAAGGATCTGATCTGACCATTGGAATAGAGAAGTCAGAACCTCCATATAATGGTGATACTTTAACCTGATGTTGAGGAAACATGGACCTAGCAGCACATGACCATCGATGTCAGGATGGACTGGGATGTCCAGGAGGACTAGGGTCCAGTGAATAATAGGAACAATTTTGCTTGTTCTGTGCCACACCATTCCCCACTTGCTGCCACTATTTCTCACTCCTCTCCTGTTTCAGCCCCAGATAGTACGACTGGGCTTCTGCTCAACACCCTGCAATCCAGTTTTGTCCATTTATGACACAGAAAACCTTTCTTACTGTTTTCTTGTCTTTTGATTTAGAGACAAAAAATTTAGATCAATAATCCCTTCTGTATTTTCACAATTGTTTTAAATCTGTCATTCCCTGATCTTCAACTGTTTTCTTTATTCCTTTTACTTTGTTCTATGTCCTTTCTGCCCTCTGTATTACAGATTCACTACCATTGCATTTGATGTGATGTTTTCCCCCCATCACAATGATCTAGCAAACAGAAAAAGAAAAAATAGAAGAAAGAAAAAAGTAAATAGGTCATCCATGTAGAGCCATCACTTATTCTTTCTCATAAAGGAAAATACAGATTTTGGAACCTTCTTCTCTTTAATTTAAAGGGTTCTTGGTGGAGAAAAAGATGGTTAAATTTGCCAAGAGAACTGAGCATTACAGAAGGAAGAGAGGAGAGGGGAAGGGGATCAGCAAGTAACAAAGCTGTAACAAGGTCTTCATCTGCTTCATGTGGGCAATGTGCTGGGTACTTTGCAGCCCTGTTTTGCTCCCTTCCTCCCTCCCTTCTTTCCTTCCTCACTTCCTCCCTTCCTTCCTTCCTTCTTCCACAAACACTGACTGAGTCCTAACCATATGCCGGGCACCGTGAGTCCACATCCAGATCTGCTAGCCCTTTTCTCACAATCTCACAGTAGCCAGATTAGCAGTTCTACAAAGTCTTTAGAAAGTCAAGTCCATTTTTTGGAAAGAAAAAAACAAAAGAAGTCTGGTGTTAGATAACCTTCAGTATGGACAATTCCCCTGACTACCATGGGGAGTGCGTGCCGTCTGTCTCACAGTCCCTGAGGCTGCAGAAATGAGAGAAAGGCACCCACCTTGTTGCCAGAAGACTGCGATGTGTTTACACTCAGTGCTGCATGGTAGGATCAGTGAGACAGTGAACGCACTGTTTATAAACTGATTTTCATCCATTCTCTGGCGTTACTGCCTTTATGCAGTTTTAAAGAAAAGACAGGCCAAATGTACACAAAATCAGCAGTTTCTCTCCTTAATGGGAATAGCAGCCACGTAGCCTAAAGGGAGAGTCAACAGAACTTGAGATGTAAAACATCACAGTCACCTTCTGCCTAGACATTTTCTCTGTACATTGTACGTTTAAGAGAATATTCCTGCCTCTCTTCTGCTTGCCTCAGCTCCTACTCTCAAAGGACTGGATTTGGGGATCTGTGTATAAAGGATGTGCCATAAAAATAAGTAACAAGCAGCTTCTCTACTATGTCTGCTGACTTTAGCTTACCTTTGGATATTTTCTGACTTTATTGGCCCTGCCTTCTCTCCAGTACCATTAGCTCCTCAGTCTCCCAGACTCCTGTGGAGGCCACTTTCCCTCTGTCCTACCCTTGGATCTTGCTGCTCTCTAGGAGTCTGTATTTGCCTTTCCCTTCCTGTCTGTGGAGGGCCTCATTTATTCCCACAGTTTTAGTTTTATTCTTTATGCTGATGGTACTAAAGCTCTAGTTCAACACAGCTTTCTTTCCTGAACTCCAGACACATTTATTCAAACTTGCATTTGGTCAGACCCATGGATCCATTAAAACAGTATGTTAGAAACTAAGCCTACCATCTTTCCACTCCATATGCCCAGACCTGTTCTTCCCAAAGTGTTTAATTTGACAAATGGCAGCACATCCACTCAGGTTCCAAACAAGGAGCCATCTCAAGTCTTCCTTGTCCTTCATAGCCCATATCTAGTCAATCATATGATCCCTCAGCCCCACCTCCTGACCAAGGAGCTGTCTCCTAGCATCTCTCCTCTACTTCCATGGCCACTGCCTCTGGAAGGTCCAGCCATCTGCCTGCTTTATCGCCATGGTTTCCTAACTGCTCTTCCTGTACCACTTTCACCTGCAAAGACACCGGAGTGACCTTCCAACAGCACAAACCTAGCCATGACAGTCCCCTTCAGTGCCCCATGATGAATTACAATGCACCAGGATTTGTGTTAATCAGAAATGGTGAGGCCAACAGATCTGGAGACAACTGCTATTGAAAAGACTGTTGTTCAATTCCTAAGTGGAAGGATCACGCCACACCATGCAGGGCCACACAAGAAGCACCAAGGTTGGTCAGGAGCTGGAAGGGGGTGAGAGGAAAGCATAAGGCAGAGCCTTTACTGGGGTTTCACAGGAAAGAATGAGTGAGAAAACTCATTAGTGGGTACACTAAGTAAGCTTCTGACTGGCCAATTTGAATAGTTTGGCAGGCTCTGAGCTATAGGGGTGGTCCCTAGTTATCTGGTACCTGGACCTGTGGTGATTCAGGGTGGTATCTGAGAGACTGTTGGGATATTGTTGGTTTACATAACAAAAATATGCTTGTTGTTTGCTATCTCTGGGAGTTAGCTAACCCTGGGAGGGGTTATAAACATAGTTCAGCCTTCCTAATTCAAAGCCACCACTTCCACTTACCATTACCAAAACAATACACATCCCAGAAGAAACAAACCAAGAAGAAATTAACAGTAGAGTAATAGAAGGCGCCATTTACGTTCCTTGTTTTCAGCGTCTTATCTTCTCCTTTCATATGCCAACTAATTAAGGCTATAAAATGACTAATGTCTCCAATTGTTTAGATGTCCCAATATGCCATCATATTTTAATCTCTATGCACTTTCTCAATTTTCAACACCCACACTTCAAAAATCTTAAATTACAAAGGTGTTCTAAACGAAAGAGGGGGAAACTGGTTTTGTATTAGGAGGGCTATAAAGTATTATTGACAAGAAAACTGGAAAAAAAAACAGTAAAACATGATGAACCATGATTTAAGCACCAAACCTATGAACTTTGAGAAAGAATGTCAATCCCAGTCAGGACAAGAGAAATAGGAAAACAAGAAGATTCTAAAATTTAACCCGATTCTGCTTGAATGTCAGATCTCTGTATGGGTAGTATTGAGTTTTGTAGTATAAATACATTAAAAATATTTTGCTTGTGACAGTGGTAACCAAGAATTATACCCCAATTAAAAAATAATAAGAGATAAGACAAGTAAGTTTCAAAATTGGGGCTCAAATGAATGACTCTTTCAAGTTCCAGAATTTAGAATTTCTTTAGTTAGATAAACCATAGGCAAGACTTTGGCCAATAGCCCAACCCAAGGCCAAGATGACAATGATATACATATAAAGCTTGTAAACTGGCAATTACTTCTTGACTGACCTTTCATATTGCTGAAAGATGTGATTTCTCCACAATGGCTGTCCCTAAATCTCTCCTGACTTACCATCTCTGGCTCGTGGTGTTCTGCAGAGTGTTTGTCTTCCCTTTGCTTCTGGTTTATTGTCCTTGCTCTAACTAAGCTCTCTTAAAGGCCCTCAAGCCCTCCACCTCTTCTTACTGACCAATGCGGCTGTGTGTACATTACAAATTAAACTAAAAGGCCAGACAACCCCTTGCTCTTTGGAATATACTTCCCTCCAGTTTGACATTTACATATAAAAAACAAAAATAGCTCTTAAGGTTGGGGCCCTAGGAAAACTGGGAAAAGGTGAGAATCTCTTTTTACCTTAGAATTTTAGCGGTTGTTTTGACAACAGTTATTATTATGCAACTCTTGTGTACTATTAACTGCAAGATGGAGGGACCATTTCAGGGAAATATGATGGCATATAGTAAACCTATTTTTCTAGATAAATAGAGGGGCCAGTGGATGAGGAAGCACACAGGAGGTGTATGTAGGCCTCTCCAAAGGGATCCAGGAAGGCTTTCTGGAGAAGAGCATGACTCACTGGAGTATTACAGAGGGATTTGGATTAGTCAGGTAGAGTAGAATGGGGGTGGGTTTCAAGCAGTGTGGGCAGCAGAATGTGCAAAGGCAGGGAAGCCCCAGATCATCTCCTATCCCAGGTAGAAGGCACCTGCTCGCCTACTCATTTTTCCAACTCTGACACAAAAGAAAGCTACATTGGGTATAATCTAATCTCTTTGCTTACCTTTTTTTTTTTAATAAAGATGAGATTGAGTTATGTTAATATAGAATTCTTACTGAGCTAGATAGATAATTATATACATTTTATTCAATTGTCAAAACAAAAATTTAGACAAGCATTATAATAGCCATTCTCCAGAAGAGTAAACTAAGGTTCAGGGAGGTTAAATGGGTTGTCTGGAGTAATGCAGCGTGTGAGTGACAGTCTGGATTCAACGTGAGGGTTAGAGCCTGTGTTTGTTCCGCTGTATCAGGTGGCTTGCACATTAAACAAGAGAGCAGCTACTTCAGCATAACCTCATGTTTATAGCAGCATTATCAACAATAGCCAAATTATAAAAAGAGCCCAACTGTCCATCAACTAATGAAAGGATAACGAAGATGTGGTGTGTGTGTGTGTTGTATTTCACATATTTATAATGAATATATATGAATGAATATATATATAATGAATATATAATGAAATGATAATATATTATATGAAAGTTGGAGCTAGAAAGTATTATGCTAAGCAAAATAAGTCAGTCAGAGAAAGACAAATACCATATAATTTCACTCATGTGGAATTAAAAGAACAAAACAAATGAGCAAAAGGAAAAAGAGAGGGGCAAATCAAGAAACAGACTCTTAACTACAGATAACAAACTGGTGGTCACGGGAGGGGAAGTGGGTGGGGGGTTGGGTGAAATAGGTGATAGGTATTAAGGAGGGCTTTTGTTGTGATGAGCACTGAGTGTTGTGTGTAAGTGATGAATCACTAAATTCTACATCTGAAACTAACATTACACTGTATGTTAACTAACTGGAATTTAAATAAAAACTTGGAGAAAAAAGAAGAAATGTCTGCCTCAGTGCCCTAAAATACATGTTCAAGAATATTCATAACAGTATTATTAGTTATAGCCCAAAGCAGGAAAGCTCCAAATGGCCATTAGTAGAATGGACATATAAATTAGAATATTATTACAGGGAATACTACATAGTAATGAAAAAGAGCAAACCACTGCTACATACAACGTCATGAATGAATTTCATAAATGAAATGTTTTTTTTTTAAGTTTATTTATTTAAGTAATCTCTATACCCAGTTCAGGGTTCAAACTCACAACCTGGAGATCAAAAGTCACATGTTCCCCCAACTGAGCTAGCCATGTGCCCTGGGAAAAGTTTTCAATTAGCAATAATTGCACCTCATATAAACCTCATTGGCTGTGATTTTGGCACTGAGCAAAACCACAAATGTAATGTTGAAAAGAAATCAGATGTTAAAGGATGTATACCATACGATTCTGTTTACATAATGTTTCAAATAGGGAAATTTATTATATTTGAAATTGTATAGTTGGTTACATGTAGGAGGAAAGAAGAATGACTGATTGGCATGGGGTACAAGAAAAGATTTCTGAGGTGCTAGTAATATTTCATTTCTTAAACTGTGCGGTAGCTGTGTTAACTTTGTGAAAATTCTTTGTGTTGTGTGGTTTTAATTTGAGTGCTTTTCTTTACATAAATCTTTTCTTAGTAAGAAGTTTATTTAAAAAGAAATATATATATGCATATATTTGGTTTTGCCTCTTCTGATCTTAAAATGGAATCAAATTGCACATATTCTTAAATGATTTTCTTTTTTCATTTAATATTCTTATTCTGAAATTATACATTATATAAATTTATTTTGTATGTTTATTTATGTAACTAGAGTTTAGATCTCTGTAGATCATTATTATGTTTGAGGAAAATCACTCCTGCGGTTTGTTATTTAGGGAACAGATTTGGGAGAAAGACAAATACCGTATGAATTCAAGAAACAAAACAAACGAACATAGGGAGAAAAAAAAGAGAGCAAGAGGAAACCCAAGAAGAAGACTCTTAACTATAGAGAACAAACTGATGGTTACCAGAGGGGAGGTGGTTGGGGGGACGGGTAAAAGAGGTGATAGGGATTAAGGAGGGCACTTGTCATCATGAGCACTGGGTGATGTGTGGAAGTGATTATGCACTAAATTCTACAACTGAAACTAATATTATTCTGTATGTTAACTAACTGGCATTTAAATAAAATTTTAGAGGAAAAAATAAAAATAAAATACTTCAGCATAGACATAATACTCTGTGGGTGCGTGTGTGTGTTTGTGGGAGAAAGAGAGAGAGATGTGGTTTTAATCTGTATACTCTGGGGGGTAGTTATTGTCCTAATTGGGAAAACACACTCCAGGGAGGATTATGTAGAATTTAATCTAAAGCCTCCAGGGCTCAGCTATCTTGGGTTCTGACAAGTAACAAAGATTTTGTTTATTAACCTAATAGACATTAGCCAAAGGTTTTCATTAGTAAAATTTCATTAGTAGAATATATGAATTAGGTAGAATTATTTTAGTGACACTGCTTTTTTTTTTTTT
>NC_048227.1:39014550-39017013 GCF_002007445.2 Ailuropoda melanoleuca
GCCAAATACAGTCAAAACTAGAGGCTCTGACGGCCAGGGTCACCGAGGCAGAGGAACGCGTTAGCGAATTGTGGATGTACTGTATGGTGACTAACATAACGTAATGAAAAATTAAAAAAAAAATACAATCTCAAGAATGTAGATTACGGGAGATTACTGACTCAATGAAACGTTCCAATGTCAGAATCATCGGCATCCCTGAGGGGTTGGAGAAANAGGAAGTATTCAACAAGTGGATATGACAATTATTAATATATATGCCCCCAACAGGGGAGCAGCAAGATACACAAGCCAACTCTTAACCAAAATAAAGAGACATATAGATAAGAACACAGTAATAGTAGGGGACCTCAACACCCCACTATCAGAAATAGACAGAACACCCTGGCAAAAACTAAGCAAAGAATCAAAGGCTTTGAATGCCATACTCGACGAGTTGGACCTCATAGATATATATAGAACACTACACCCCAGAACCAAAGAATACTCATTCTATTCAAATGCCCATGGAACATTCTCAAGAATAGATCATGCTCTGGGACACAAAACAGGTCTCAGCCAATACCAAAAGATTGAAATTATCCCCTGCATATTCTCAGACCACAACGCTCTGAAATTGGAACTCAACCACAAGGAAAAACCTGGAAGAAACTCAAACACTTGGAGGCTAAGAACCATCCTGCTCAAGAATGACTCGATAAACCAGGAAATCAAAAAACAAATTAAACAATTTATGGAGACCAACGAGAATGAATACACAACGGTCCAAAACCTATGGGATACTGCAAAGGCAGTCCTAAGGGGGAAATACATAGCCATCCAAGCCTCACTCAAAAGAATAGAAAAATCTAAAATGCAGTTTCTATATTCTCACCTCAAGAAACTGGAACAGCAACAGAGGGACAGGCCTAACCCACTGACAAGGAAGGAGTTGACCAAGATTAGAGCAGAAATCAATGAATTAGAGACCAGAACCACAGTAGAGCAGATCAACAGGACTAGAAGCTGGTTCTTTGAGAGAATCCATAAAATTGATAGACCACTGGCAAAACTTGTCCAAAAACAAAGAGAAAGGACTGAGATTATTAAAATTATGACTGAAAAGGGAGAGGTCACGACCAGCACCATTGAAATTGCAAGGATTATTAGAAACTTTTATCAACAGCTATATGCCAAAAAACTAAACAATCTGGAAGAGATGGAGGCCTTCCTGGAAACCTATAAACTACCAAGACTGAAACAGGAAGAAATAGATTTCTTAAATAGGCCAATTAATTATGAAGAGATTGAGTCAGTGATAAACAAACTTCCAAAAAACAAAACTCCAGGCCTGGACGGTTTTCCTGGGGAATTCTACCAAACATTCAGAGAAGAAATAATACCTACTCTCCTAAAGCTATTTCAAAAAATAGAAACAGAAGGAAAGCTACCAAACTCATTCTATGAGGCTAATATTACCTTGATCCCCAAACCAGGCAAGGACCCCAACAAAAAGTAGAACTACAGATCAATTTCCCTAATGAATATGGATGCCAAAATCCTCAACAAGATCCTGGCCAATAGAATCCAACAGTACATTAAAAGGACTATACATCATGACCAAGTGGGATTCATACCTGGGAAGCAAGCGTGGTTCAACATTCGCAAATCGATCAGCATGATACATCATATCAACAAGAAATGACTCAGGAACCATATGATCCTCTCAATTGATGCAGAAAAAGCATTTGACAAAATACAGCATCCTTTCCTGATTAAAACCCTTCAGAGTGTAGGAATAGAGGGTACATTTCTCAATCTCATAAAAGCCATCTATGAAAAGCCTACTGCAAGCATTATTCTCAATGGGGAAAAGCTGGAAGCCTTTCCCTTAAGATCAGGAACACGACAAGGATGCCCACTCTCGCCACTATTATTCAACATAGTACTAGAAGTCCTTGCAACAGCAATCAGAAGACAAAAAGGGATCAAAGGTATCCAAATCGGCAAAGAAGAAGTCAAACTGTCTCTCTTTGCAGATGACATGATACTCTATATGGAAAACCCAAAGGAATCCACTCCCAAAACTATTAGAAGTTATGAGCAATTCAGTAATGTGGCAGGATACAAAATCAATGCTCAGAAATCAGTTGCATTTCTATACATGAACAACGAGACTGAAGAAAGAGAAATTAGGGAATCCATCCCATTTACAATAACACCAAAAACCATACGTTACCTTGGAATTAACTTAACCAGAGACGTAAAGGACCTATATGCTAGAAACTATAGATCACTTTTGAAAGATATTGAGGAAGACATAAAAAGATGGAAAAATATTCCATGCTCATGGATTGGAAGAATTAACATAGTTAAAATGTCCATACTACCCAGAGCAATCTACACTTTCAATGCTATCCCGATCAAAATACCGAGGACATTTTTCAAAGAACTGGAACAAATAGTCCTTAAATTTGTATGGAA
>NC_048227.1:39017242-39018119 GCF_002007445.2 Ailuropoda melanoleuca
CGTTACCTTGGAATTAACTTAACCAGCAGATGTAAGGATCTATATTCTAGAAACTATAAATCACTCTTGAAAGACATTGAAGAAGACACAAAAAGATGGAAAAATATTCCATGCTCATGGATTGGAAGAATTAACATAGTTAAAATGTCCATGCTACCCAGAGCAATCTACACTTTCAATGCTATCCCGATCAAAATACCGAGGACATTTTTCAAAGAACTGGAACAAATAGTCCTTAAATTTGTATGGAACCAGAAAAAGCCCCGAATCACCAAGGAACTGTTGAAAAGGAAAAACAAAGCTGGGGGCATCACAATGCCGGTTTTCGAGCTATACTACAAAGCTGTGATCACAAAGACAGCATGGTACTGGCACAAAAACAGGCACATGGACCAATGGAACAGAATAGAGAACCCAGAAATGGACCCTCGGCTCTTTGGGCAACTAATCTTTGATAAAGCAGGAAAAAACATCCGGTGGAAAAAAGACAGTCTCTTCAATAAATGGTGCTGGGAAAATTGGACAGCTACATGCAAAAGAATGAAACTTGACCACTCTCTCACACCATACACAAAAATAAACTCCAAATGGATGAAAGACCTCAATGTGAGACAGGAATCCATCAAAATTCTAGAGGAGAACATAGGCAACATCCTCTACGACATTGGCCAGAGCAACCTTTTTCATGACACATCTCCAAAGGCAAGAGAAACAAAAGATAAAATGAACNTCCAAATGGATGAAAGACCTCAATGTGAGACAGGAATCCATCAAAATTCTAGAGGAGAGCATAGGCAACATCCTCTACGACATTGGCCAGAGCAACCTTTTTCATGACACATCTCCAAAGGCAAGAGAAACAAAAGATAAAATGAAC